>NC_049991.1:1796864-1912276 GCF_000003815.2 Branchiostoma floridae | reverse complement strand
ATAGTGACCACCTGTGTACTGAAATCATGTGTAACGTATGGCTCCTAGTCAATAGATCAGCATTTTCTCTATAGTGACCACCTGTCTATAGTGGCCACATTTCCTAGTGCTGTTGTTGTTTGGCATAAACTTTGAACATTTAAATTGTAAGTAACTTTAATCTGCCAGAGTTTCAGCCCAATAAAACACTCTCAGCGCCAGGGTATGAACAGACTGACCAGACAGACGAAACTAAATCCTCGAACAAGGTTCAATCGTATCTTCCGGGTCTGGCAGGAAGTTGTTAAATTAAAATAAGAATAGGCTCGATGGTTGATTGCATACAAAGTAAAACAGTTTAACAGTTTTACAGCTTGAAGAAAACAAACGCTCCTACAGTACCTGCACCTGCTTGATAATTATTAAATCGTATGCCCTACTTGAATAAAAAAAGTTCATTGCAATAATAAATGTACCCACATCACAAGGAGCTTATACTTTTTTAAACTTACACCTAGTTATCGTACTGAAAATTGTTAATGACATTACATGAAGTCATTCAACAATTTTCAGTCATGATGAAAATTTTCTGAATGGAAGGTGTGATTATTGTCATTTTCTGAAAAATAGAAGCAAGCTCTGTTTTTACCTGGAGTCAATTCACAATACCAGTCCACTTTGGGGGATAATGTACTGTTAAGAGGATGTTCCATTTTTGCGCAGGGGTGATTTGGAACAGTCCAATGTTGCGTGGGAAGGGGTATGGCTGAAATATGCTGTATTTGCTCTTAAGCAAATGTCGGCCTTTCTAGTTCTCATTGATTACGCAAATCGATTAGATTAAGATGCTATTATTTTGTCATGGCCTTCTTAAGAGTTACGTTCAGGTCAAAAATCATGAAATTTCATTCATCTATTCTTGACTCATCCTGTTTCAAAGTCTGTAACAAAAACACCCTTTGTACTTCAAAAGAAAGCAGGTACTTCTTTCCGTTCACAAAATCTATTTACAAACCTAAAATTGTGACTATAGCTTGTCAAGATCACGAGATATAAAAACTGCGCATTCTACTGCAGTACTACAGAAAGCAAATAGAAGTGCCAAAATCTAATCATTTTAAGTCTAATCAAGACCTACCTACATTCCCAATACATAAATATATGAATCAAGACGGTCCACCAATGCATTATCAAAAAGCAAGTTTTCGAGTTCCCATCACAAACACGTACACACACACATACACATACACAAGCAAGTAAAATCATAGTCTTCTTAGCAAAATTTCTGCTTATAGAGCTGCAACCACAGACTTAAAAAGTTAAAGGTGGACTGTTGAGTTTTATTACAGACAAAAGCGGACTTCAGTACGTCTGGTTCTGTCGCCGTGGACATGAGAAATTCCCGATGACGGGGGATGAGCTTGACACCACGGTTCGAACTACCCCATCAGATGACCAGCTGCAGATGATTCTAGAAGATAGGTGAGAGGAAAGACAGTATTGTCCCTGTTACCTTGGTAAAACGGAGGTTTTGTAGTCATTTGTTGTTTGTGTGTGTGTTTGGCACCGGTGGTGTCTGTTCGCACTATCATCTCCAAATGCTAGGTACATTGGAAGCACTATCTAAAAAGTCGTGGTTAAAATAAAGGTGTTAGAAATGTCATTGAAAGGTGAAAGAAGATGAAACTGAAACGGACTTCATGTAGTTCTGAGTTTTCCCAACGAGCCTCATGCAAGTGATGTAAAAGTTTATGGATAGCCCACATATTACTGAAGATGAGCCAAAGCAAAAAAAAAAAAATCATAGATATAACTTGCATGCTACTAGTGCTGTTACTTTGAACTTTTTTCTAACGTACAAACAGTGTTTATCAAATAAAACGCACGAAGTAGCTGTACAAGATGTCATGGTACAATTCTGTGCAATTCACCGGCTTTTGCTACAAAGCGTATTTCAATTAACCGGTTTCCATTGTATATCTATGTATGATGTTCAGTGTTCACAAGCCACAACTGTGTCGTCATTTAGGACCCTTGACAATGGCGGATGCTTTGGAACAGGACCAGGGCGGTTGAATGTTTCCGCTGGTGTCATGACCTTGAACACCTTCTGGTTCTTTGCGAACATGACCTACGTCTTCCGCTTCCGGGTCACGAAGGGCGACCGAGTAGGCTGGTTCGAACAAGCTGTGTACATCAGCCCGGGAGATCCACCGGAACTTATCATCAGGTCAGGGGTCAAGACTTCCTGCTTTCTGTTTTATATATTAGTTTAACGACAACCCTTTTTTTTAACCAATTAGCTTCTATTTGTATTATACTGTTTTAGTGCATTTAAACTCAATACCTTGTTTTTCTCAATTCTCACTTCTTTCTTTCACATATTTTGTACCTTTATGATGTTTGTATTATAGAAAATGTTAGTTATTATCATTTGATTTTACTCACGTATAGTTTTCATATAAATCCTAGGTTTACCTACGTACCATGAGAGCACGTACTGAATCCGCTTGCAAGGTACAAATTAAGCTCAAAGCTTAAATTAGTTAACCTATAGCTAGCTTGTTTAACGTTACGTTTGACACTTATGCTTGAATAAATTCTTAAACTTTTATAAGTCTTCTTTCCCTGTTTTCAATTGTCTCAATAGTTGCGAGATCAACTGCATGTCCAAGATGAATCCATCACGTGATTTTCAGCTGACTAGCACGTGCTTGACATGTGTCCACGGTCTGACTGCCTACTACACCTGGCAGCTCTTCTATCTACAGAAAGACACCGAAGTCGTTACAGAAATACCCGATCTCAATAAGATGACATACAAAGGTACGTTTTTCCTGTAGACTTAGTCGCTTACAAAAACATGTAGAGCCCTGGAAAAACAAAACGAAAAATTAGAATGAAAATTATAATTAAAAAACTACTTTCCTAATACATGCAGTTGCAGTTATAACGTTAACCTTACCTGCTGTTTGTAATTCTAAAATAAAGCTTTAGGACAAATACTACGGATTAGGAAGCCTTTGTTTATCTTGTGCATAATTATCTACAAAGTTATCTTCCGCACTTGTCCCTTTAGCCTATCGTTGTTTTGAGCGCCGTCGGCAGTTCCGCGAATTTTGCTGTGGCCATTTTGTGTACATCCGGGCACTTCATGACGTCATTTGGAGCAAGCCCCTTCTGTCGTAACTTGTCAGGATCGGTAAGGTAGGACCGGGCCGTCCTTGGTGCTGAAAGGTGGATCACTGGTTGGCGTGCAGCCATTTTCTGATTGGTCGAACCGCTAATTACTACGCTATCATTGGTTGTACAGTTAATTGTGATGGACAGTCAGAATCGGTCCATAACACATTCAGGTACGACCGGTCCGTCCTTGGTGCTGAAAGGAGGGTCGCTGATTGGCGGGAGGTGGTACCGTGCAGGCATTTTCTCATTGGTCGATTCGCTAATAACCATGCTATCATTGGTTGTACAGCTAATTGTAATGGACAGTCAGGATCGGTCTATAACCGTTTCAGGAACGACCGGTCCGTCCTTGGTGCTGAAAGGAGGATCGCTGGTTGGCGGGAGGTGGTACCGTTTCCGTCTGTCAGGGAAACAGCGGGGATACGAGGCGGGGTTCACAGAGTACGAGTTCTCTACCAATCTGCCGCCATACGGAGGGTCATGTGACGTCACGCCAAAAACAGGTGTGATAGGCACATTCGCGGCACTGAATACGCATGTGCAGCGAAAGGTCAAGGCCCCTGAAACATTTACAAAGCACGCATGATATACTTATGCAAATCGAGACAATGGTCGAGAGAAGAACTATTGACACGTAAGGGGCCTGCACCTTTGACATATTACCCACGATTCCTGTCTCTGCACATGCGTACTCGGAACAGTGAACGTCCTTATTCGGTATATTCGTTAATCCATTTGGATTTGAATAAGTGTTCCTTTTTATAGGAATTAATTTCAGTGATGAAAGAATGATGATTAGTTATGTTACACTTCAAACTTTATATCCGTACACAAAATAAACAAACTTTCGATCAGCCCTCTGATCATCATCAAGTTGAAATGAACCAAAGCCTGTCACTGTCACACATCCGGGGACCGAAACCGACTTCCAAGCACGTGCACCTTGCTGACGTCACACTTCCAGTCTGGATGTGTGACATAGGCTTCGGGTCTTTCCAACTTGATAAGGCTCGACTGATCGAAAACTTGTTGGTAAGCGTACCAACAATCGTTTATTTTGTGTACTGATATAAATTTTAAACTTGTAGGATAATGTTGATTACGTTGAACTAACATTCGCAGGATACGCCCTGGCCACGCCCTTTCAAATCGAGTGCAAGAACTGGCGGGACGAGAGTGACAGACTCTCGCGAGATGCAGCAAAGGATCACGGAAAGGGACTTTTCTACGAATTCAAATCCCGCCATTTTGGCGCCATAGAATTTGCGTTGATCCACTACGGACTTCAGCAGTCTTTCACTCCTCTAACACCATTTGAGCTCGGCCCAAAGAAGGACAACTACACGTACAATGTCGTGGTGACCATAACCGATGTAACAGGCGAATCCACAGATGTTATCATTCCAGTAAAGGTAAGTCAGCGTACGTAGTTGGTCTTCTTCTTCTTCTTGTCCTTGTCATCCTGACGGACGATCAGTTCACTGACAGGTGGACTCGCCGATGTGCAACCAAACCCGCTGCAATTTGCACAGTCTGCCACAGGTTGGGCATCTGAAAGCACTTGTTGTACACGGATTTTGTCTCTTATGCCTTCTAGCTGCTTCCTTCATCTCTAGGTGGTCCAAGTTTTTTGGCACCTTGATGGAGTTTGTGCCGCCATGTAGCACGGTCTTGAGCTAGCTGCTCCCACTCAGTTCCAATGTTGAAGAGTTGGTACAGGTTTGATAAATCACAATATATCAAAAGCTGTCTATGTTGAATATATTGCAGGAAAATAACTTATAAAGTGTTTGCATATTTATATACATTGTGCAGAGCACATTTGACCTTTTCCGTTCGTCTGAAATTTCGATCGATATTGTTCATTCTTACTTATATGTCTCATTGTCTTTTTTTATTCTCACTAAACATTTTACAGGTTTTAAATAATTTCAAATAAAACATCCACATATGAAACAAAACTGGAAGCTTTGCAAATACGAAATCAACGTCTCTCCAGATAACAGAACATTCAATTTGGAAAAGTTACAAAAAAATATCAAACTAAACGCTGCATCGTTGTAATTGCAGGTCTTATTCTTGCTGTTTTCCCCTTGTTGCGTCCAGGTTTACCCCGAACCCATCGCGAACCTGACCTCCACCCTACAAGAGGTAGTCGGCGGTGCGGAGCTGGAGTCCATGCTGCAGTCCCGGAACATCCAGGCCGCTACACAACTCATCGTCAGCGTCGCCTCACTCCTCAACAACGGCGGAGATGACGCTGTAGTGGTGAGTTGTACACAACTGGCGTTCTCATTGCTTGTAACATTGTCAGAAGGTTATGTTGTCGGTTTTGCCATGGGGTGATGCTTTCGGTTTTCCCAATGACTGTGGTTGCATGTGCGTTTGATGCGTACAGCAAACTTGAGACGCTGTGGAAGAATATCCAATTATCAACAGCATTTGATAGGCGGGTAGGTATCGGTAAGACGAATGCCATGTTCGAGAAGGGGCATCCTGGCGGCTTTCCTACGGTTCTGCAGGGGAATTTATATGTGTGTTTTTGTTTATTTCGAGCAGGGTTATTCTGTTTATCGTCTTATACCACATTATTTCTGCCTATTCAACCATAGATTTATCTATCTCTTTTATACATGTACCTTACAGGTTGAAAAGGCGGAGAAGGAAATTGACCAGTTAGAGACAGGAGACGACAACGAGGAAATTGAGGACGAAGAGGAAGAAGGGCCCACGGAGACTTTAATAACAACTGAAAACGCAACAACCCTTGATATCACCACACTGGCACCCACTGCACTCACTGGTGTCGCCATAACTGCCACAGTGGTACAGACAACATCAAGTGAGTCATACAGCCCACCTATATGAACATGTGAAAGTCAAAAGACGTGCACAGTAGTAGTTCAATTGCGGTGCACAGAAAGTGCGAAATGAAACGGAATGGAACGAAATGTATTGGAATGCAAGAAAAGTATGAAATTGAACAAATTGTAACGAAGTGGATCGTATATCAAGCATATTATTGCTACAGTAACTGTTTTTCCAAAGCCGTCGCTATACGTAACAATCGTGAATCTTGAGATAATGATTTCGCCACGCAAACACAACAATACCCTTGAATCGGGACTCATGAGGTATTTTAGAGAAATTTAGAGAAAGTTTAGAGAAATGGTCTTTGGCAAGATGAGCTAACGAATTCTTGGTCTCACATAGCTGTTCGTGTCACCACCGAAAAAAAGACAGAAGACGAACTGGCTCGAGAACGAGAACTGGAAGAGGAGCAGACGAGGCGACAGGAAGAGGAGGAGGCCCAGTTAAAAACAAAGAGGGTTGAAGTGAGTAGGGGGTCAAACTGGACGTTATACGGCGTTACATTTTGTAAAAACGGTATCTTACGTCGCTGCTGTTGCTGCTGCTGCTGTCGCTGTTCTGCTTCTGTTGTTGTTGCTGTATGCGTCAGATCTTAGAAGTCAAGTTAGAAATGACCTTCTTTCTATCTTCTTTCATAAAGTTAGTAAGTCCCGGAATAACACGATTCTTTGCACACAACCAAGTATTTTATTCAACCGATGTGTCGATGACCGTCTGTCACCTTCCTCAGGGCAATTCTGACTGATTCACATTGCACTGCAGTATAGGTGTCGCTGCTTACAGATGCGGTCCCAAAGTAAAGTATTTACATATAATGTTATACATGATCACCTTCTTGTAGATGCGAAATAGCTTGGTGCAGAAACTGTCTGACTCCTCGTGACCACCTGTTATTTTCCTCAGGGCAATTCTGACTGGTTTACATTGTACTGCAGCTATAGGTGTCGCTGCTTGCAGATGCAGTCCCAAACGTAAATTATTTTCATATAACATTGCATTCATGATCCCCCTTCTGTAGATGAGAAGCAGCTTGATGCAGAAACTTTCTGACTTCTCGTGACCGTCTGTTATCTTCATCAGAGCAATTCCGACTTGTTCACATTGTACTGTAGTAATAGGTGTCGCTGCTTACAGATGCGGTCCCAAACGATAAGTATTTACAAATATACATGATCTCCTTCTTGTAGATGAGAAGCAGCTTGGTGCAGAAACTGTCTGACTCCTCGAAGAGCATGGGCGGAGTTCAGGACCTCGGGGCCGTGCAGCAGTACGCAACGGCCATGAAGGCTGTCACTCAACGGACTGACGAGGTCAACGAAGGCTCACAGGTACAATCTCTGCCATTATTAGCTCCATGAAATGGGAGGTACTGATTTGGGTCTGGATATTGCAGTTAAATTAAGATACCTCTCAAAAACCACCGAATGGATTGCAACAGCTTTTGGTAGGTTGTAGGTTGGGCTATTGTAACGGTTCAGGTCTATTTTAATGGTTTAGGGCTTCCTGTTCGCTGACCTTGGTACTGCAGCGTTTGTAGCACTTTGTTAAATATCGCTGGAACCGTACACGCTGTGGTGTTGATTTTGAGGTGGTAGGTATGTCATGACATGAGGTTAAAGTGGTGTAAACTTGGGACCCCTAGCTGGTTGTCGTGGATCTGCACGGTGTTTTTTGTGTGTTAATATTCGCTTATTCGATCAAATATCTTACGAAACTCTGGATGGATTGCTATGATATTTGGGTAGGTGTTTTTGAGCCATATAGCTTTGTTACTGTATGTCTACTTCATTTGTCGATAAAGCTATATGTAGTTTATGGTTCTGATGTCACCTTTGATGGTTCTGATGTCAGTTAAACATACTTTGCATTGAATCCACGTTTCTTCAGCTGACTGGAGTGGACATCTTGACGGATATGGTCAGCGCCTTGTCCAACTTTGCTACGGAGGACGAAACTGACACAGATGACGTCAGAAACGCAGCCAATGGTAGGTCACCATCGTTGTCCCAGCAACTTCAGCATACGTCACATTTCCAACCGGGGCCCGGCCGGTCAGCTTTCGGAAACGAAAAGTATGATATAAAAGAGATCCAACTGCACAACATGTAAAGGGAAAAGCAGCGGGCATTAATTGTGTATATTTTTACGTATGCATTTCTATTATTTGTCCCGGCAAGTCCCCGGTTCGGAAATGTGACGTTAGCTTTACAGGGTGACTACAATGGTCATTATGTTGATATTTACAAAGGTAGTAAGAACTTTGCCTTCTTATTAGTACGTTACCTTTTTAAGTATTTTCTTCGTACGTCTTTTCTGTTCACGTAGATTTGATAGGAGGACTTGGCAACGTCTTACAAGCATCCGTCCTGCCAGTAGAAGGTATCATATTGGAACCACAACAACTTGGAGTAAACGAAGACACAGGGGAAGGGGAGGCGGATACATCCCTTGAAAGTAAGCCACAAGACGACAAAGCAGAGACCAGTGAAGAAGAACTACAAGGGGAGCAAGAGGCCTTAGAGGAAGAGAACGTTGAAGAAGTTATCAGGAAACGTCGTACGGTAAGATACTTCTACATCTTATTGCCTTCACAGAGAATGTGATGTTTTTGGTAGCTTTTTTATGTGCGTGTACGTATACATGTATGTAAGCTAGTGGGTGGACAGCTAACTACAGAAGACCTGGAAGGATTTTATTAAGATTTGCTCAGCTGGAAGGTCTTGTTCAGACCCTAAGATGGTTAAATGTAGGCCCCCTAATAGCTTCTTACAATACTGCAGTGGTCTTCATGTCTTGAGTTCCGGCCATGCCATGGTCGTGATTTTTTCCGTGTGAGATGCTCTTGGGTAGAGAGTAAGTTTTGTAGTTTTGATGTTTGTTGTAGGCTTTTAGAACTGCATGAGCCGGTTTAAAGTAACTTTATTTTGGAAAAGAATAACTCGAGAAGGGATAATTTGTTATGTAAGTAGCGTAAGTAATTATGCTTGTTGTGGGATGTTGGATATGATTTGATTTGGGGGGAAAATTGCTTCAAAAAATTGTTACCAATATATAATGACGGATGAAATATTGGCATATATTCCCACAGGCTAAAAAGGTATCTCAGCAAGCCTTGGCCGCTGTAGAAAACGTTGCCAGTACTCTGTTCAAGCGGGTCCTGCCAGGAGCGCCCCCTGTACAGCTGAAGTCCCCGACTTTGGAAATGCAGCTGCAGCGAGACGAGCCGTACGCCGTGACGAACAGGAGCATGCGCACTATCAGCGGGAACTTCTTCCTACCCGAGCAAGACGTCATGTTCGCCGACATGAACACAACGGGCGTTCTTGTGGATTCCAAGGTATTTACCTCCGTGAAAGGTAGGTTTTGTACTCACTTGGTGTTTGCGTACTTGTAACGGTTATGTGGGTCCAAGCTTCCGCTTTGAATTCTAGGCACGTCGGTACTGACGGGAAGTTGGGTCAAAGTGATAGAATAGTTCAGATACAGGAAGTGGCAGGCCAGAGTTGGTACTCATAAATAAAAAATGACAGAGTCCATGGAAAAGGCACCTAATTCACGGGGAAGTATTCTTTATGGTTGCTCATTTGCACGATGATTTGCATGTTAATGTCTTTCTAAAAAAATTACTCATGCAACTGGATATGGTTTTGGAAACGTTAACGGTCAGACGTTTCAGATTGCATCCACTGTCTTTCGTTAGTGACACTGATAACAATTACGATGCACTTTTAAATTTGATATGTCAAATCATTGTACAGGTGTTGGCCATGCCGAAGAACCCGTTCAGTTATGTGGACAGCGCGGCGCTCGTCAAGTCGCCAGTCCTGTCGCTGGAGTTCCGCACACAGAACGGCACCGAGCTGGTGATACAAGACCTGCGGGACGAGGTGGCGATCGAGCTGAGCAACCCGAGTGATGTTACGCCCCAGGTAGGTACGAGGTAGCACGGCAGTGGTAAAATCCAAGCAGAGGTTCGGCGCCTGCTATTTTTGACGTACTGATGTTATGTGTTTTTGTTGGGCTTTTAAATTCTTTTTCGTGTCCGCTGGCCAAACGTCTGCCGGCACTTACTTCGGGACATGACAAAAGCGGTTTAAAATAGAAAGACCGACAAAAATGCATAAAAACACGTCAAAAACAGTCAATATCGAACCCATGCTTGGAGAATACGACAGTGGCACCGTGTGCGTAGTCCAGTGGTTAGCGGCCCTGCCTCTGGAACTAGAAGCGCCGTGAGTTTTGATTACAGCTGTTTCGCTCACCCGACACGCACGCTACCGGAAAGGGTTGCAGTCCTAAAGCCGGCTTTACAATTCATGCGGACGCCGGCCGAATTTGTAGATCGGTCAGAGCTCGCCGAAATTCAACATCGCCCGAGTATCGGCTGTATTTTTCGTTGAAAATCTGCCCGCTTTACAAATGGACGGAGCCCGTCCGACGTCCGTATAACACAACTGATTATAATTTGTTAATGAGATTGTACTATGTCTTGAACATGGACGAAGTCGGAACTCACTAACCTTGTAAAAAGCCAATATTTGTGTAAAATTTAATTTCTGAGTCGCGGGATATGTGTAGGACATGAGTGGAGTGGACGGGCACACTGAAAACAATACTATCAACAGGAATGTTGTGATATACCAATCCAAAAACTACCACAAGAGCCACAAAGTGAACAGGCAGGTCTTATTCACCATAATACAATAAAATTGACAAGGCTGCGATTGGGCGAACCTCGGGCGAACCTTGTGCGAACCTCGAGCGAAGACCGGCAAAGGTCGTCCGAGTTTCAGACTGGAAGCCTTTAGACATGAAGAATATATGATCTCACACATCCAAACCTATAGCAAACAATAAATAGGAAGTACATAGCAAAAAAATGAATATGAAGTACTGTCTTGGTGTCCAATTGCTTTACATTATAAAAGTAACGCAGCTTTTTTTTAGAAAAGTTCATAAAGTAGCCTTTATTTATCTTATATTTCGGAACAAACTGTTCACTAAAGATGAAAGCCCAAAACAAATGGACGTGTTCAGCACAGGTGTCAAATTGATTAGATGACAGTTAAAATTCTGCCGGAGCCCTCTCAAGCTCCCACCGACACCAGCGCAACGCTCGCCCAAAGCACGCCAAACTAGTTAAAAGTCCGACGGAATATCGTCCGGTTATTGCAGGAAGCCTGAACGAGTCTGGCGCGAGGCCGAAGAGTTCGGGCAAACTCCGACCGAAAAAAAGAGAGTCAAAAACCGTCGGGTTGCCGCCCGAGTATTGGCCAAGTCTTGGCCATTGCTCGGACAAGCTCCGGTCGAGCTACAGGCAACCCATTGACGAGCTCTCCGAGCTCAACACTCGCCGCCGAGGCCTCGCTGAAATTAAGCGCAGCTGCAAGTGCCCCGCAAACGCCGGCCGAGCTGCTAATAATCGGCCGAGGCCCGCATAATCGCCAAAACGCCGGTGATACTCCGGCCGAAGAAAGTCCATTTGGAGCTCGCCAACCACTCGGCCGAGCTAAATTCTTGATTTGTAAAGGGGGCTTTAGGACGGGGCGTTAAGCCGTTGTCCACTGTTTATTGTGCTTGTCGAAAAGAGGTAGGTGGTTACACCGGTACAATGAACCTGTAAATGTTGTACATATCGTTTGTTATCTCTGTCACGACCAGTGAAAGACTAGCCCTTCATAATTCAGTGAGCTAAGACTGAATTGAGATCATTTTCCTTTTTTCTGCCAATCTGGACAAAATGAGAGATATAAGTGATTTAGTCTAAATTTGCATAAATGTGTCCAAAGCAATGCACATAAAAGTTCAATGTTTGAACAGTTCACAGAGTTGACGTTCCCATGGCTGAAGATCTTCAGCGTGACGTTCCGGGTACCGACAGACAACAGCTCCGTGCACGTTCTCGTCTATCCCGAAGACCCCACCGTAACGCTGGCGGTGTACCTACGGCGCGGCGGCAAGGCGACCCCGTGGGACTTCGACTTTCGTGCGATCATACCCCGTCTGACAGACACCCACGAGAACAAAACGAGTATGACATATTATATCTGAAATATAGTATAGAACCATTTTTTCCTGTGTCTGTTTCATTGTTTGCTACGTGGTAGTGCACTTGAGTGAAGTTAGGGTTAAGGTTAGGGTTAGCGTTAGGGTTAGGATTTGGGTTAGTGATAAGGTTGTTGGTTAGGCTTAGGATTAGGGCTAAGTCTTCCGGTTACGGTTAGGCTTAAGACCAGGGATAGGGTTAAGGCAAAGGCAAAGGTTATGGTTAGGGTTAAGGGGACAGGCCCCAGTTTATTTGGCGTTTCACACTTTGGAGCCTGCAGACACTCAAGTCTAGCAACGGTCTCTTCCAGAAGTCATTATGAAGTAAGTGTGTATGGAATGAAAAGGCAACCCTTCATATATAAGTCCAACTGAGTTTTGCTTCCTGGAACCGCAATAATTTTGGTAACAAGTACCATTCTTGCTAGCCTACAACATGGAGGAAAACATCAAAACTTAAGGTGTAGCTTTTTCTATAAAAAAAAGAAGAAAAGGCCATCGAGACATGTTTGCAAATATGTCGATGCTGGTCTCTAACTTGTACATGTGTTTTCCTAGATGTTTGGGCCGTGGACGACACCACAGCAGCCGACATGCTGCAGACATGGCAGAGCGTGGGTGACGAGGCGGCTGATGAGCTGTCCCACACCCTGTTCATCCCAGACACCTCACAGCTGCAGAAGGGAACCTACTACCTAGGCTTACAAGCAAGAGGTAAGAATATTTCCTCAACATCTTCTTCCTTTCGAACATACATTTTCCCGTTAATCTTCACGGATGGGAAATATACTGTTTTGTTCAATTTCTCCTACTTGTTCGAGTTAATCAAGGACCAGACGACGGTCAGTACGGTAACTGAAGGTGTAGCAGACAGCTTTTGGTGTTCGATTACGTTATGTAGTAAGTGGCAGGACAGAGTTGAAGGGGCTGGTCACCATACATATGATTGTGTTTGAGCAAGAATGAACAGAGCAGTAGTCTGTTAGGCTAGACTTTGTAAAGGTAAATATTGCGTGTTTGCTTGCAAATGCTGACTTTCTCATCTATAATAATGTCTTTGGTAGAAACGCAGCGCAGTTACAGAGGAATATGTACATGCTGTTTGTATTCGTTACATATTACAGTTCCGCCGGAAGAAGACCCTCAAGATTCAAACCTAACGGTCCGTGTGGCAACTTTCACGTCAGGGTGTAGGTACTGGGACACTCAAACGGAAATGTGGCGGCAAACCGGCTGCAGGGTAAGATGTTGGCTATCGGGTAGAAATAAAGATTTCGTACAGACTTCTATCTTAATATGAGTTAAGACTTGATTAAGACTAGCACATGACTTTGGACGCAGTCGAATTCTTCGCAACTATTTACAAATACCATTCTCACACTTTGTCGCCAAAACACAACTTCGCAGAGAATGTGTGAGTGCAATTTTTAGAATATTTTGCCACTCAATCGCAATTCCGTACTGATTGCTCCGCCCCTGAGGCGTCGCCAAAAAATACATCTGAACATCAGCCACTTGTGTTGGAATGTGTGTTAAAAGCTTAGGATAGCGAAGTATTATATGGACTCAAAGCTTTCTGGTTAACGGTTCCTAAGTTTTTCGTCATTTCTGATAGGTCAGCCCATTGTCCACGATGGGAAGAACGAAGTGTCTATGCACGCATCTGACATCATTCGGGAGTGACTTCGTCGTACCCCCGAACACCATCGACTTTTCTACGGTGTTCTCAAAGTTCGCATCCCTGAGTGACAACGCGCCGGTCTTCTCTACCGTACTCTCCATCATCGGACTGTACTTCATTGTCGTCGGGCTTGCTAGGAGGGCCGACCGGAAAGACATCGTAAAGGTAAATGTACAACTCTTAAAGCAAAAGCTTTATATATAATTAAAATTTATGGTTGTAGGGAATTCCACCATGAAAACTCAGGAATAGTCGAAACCTCTGTATACAAGTCAAGACCTCGGTGGAAGACCCTGACAGCTTCAGCGAGGCCTCCACCAGGCGTTCGTATGGAGGGGGGGGGGGCATTGGACGCCATGATTTCCGTATGCAAGAGAGTTCGTGTCCCACCGAAAGTCTCGTTTTCGTGCGAGCTCAAGTGTGTTCCAGAATCTGAGTTCTCGCGAGAGTAGCCATTGGAATTGGAATTAACTATATTCGGCAAAACAAGAATATGTGGCCAGGAGTCATTCCCTGGGAAGGTTATCATTTTTCATTTCCCGGATTGCGTCGCTAGTTAAATCTTGGGGCAACTCCAGTGGCAGAGTGTTTAGCTTCTCCAAGATAAGAATTTTATGTTTGGATGTGCTATGGTGGAGTGCCTGTGGACGTTTGTGGGCATAACTCGAGAAGCTGTGGATGGGTCTTCATGATATTCTTCGTGGGTCGGTAGGTGTCAAAGACCAACAAAGATCAAGTTCAGTAATGGGAATTGTAGCTGCTTCTTACAGCGTGATTTGTATGTTTGTTTCTTCCTATAGCCAGTCGGTCGACCATACATAACGTTAACGACAATGATAGAAAAAGACATTGGACTGTCAGGGACTACTTTTATTAGTGTCTGCCATGAATATACTGATCATACTGGAAAACTTTGTACCTCGCCGGTGTAAACCAGATGTACGATGAGGAGGAAGATAGCCAGCTTAGTAAGTCCGATAGAGAGTGTATAAAATTATTGTTTTTCTACAACTCTAGTGGGGAGTATCGCCACTCGTCGACAACGACATCCGCCACTCGTACCACTACCAACTGGCAGTCTATACGGGCATGCGCAAGGACGCGGGGACGCGCTCCAATATAGGATTCGTCCTGTCGAGTGAAAAGGGTGACACCGGTACCAGGAGACTGGACGACAAGGGAAAGAAGGTACTGGAACGAACTTTCGTTTTCGGCTTTCTAAATGGCTTAACTATATGTCCTAAGTATAAGTTACTTATTTGCGATATCCGTACTTAACATTACTGCGATACGGTGTCACTGACGAAAAAACAACGGATGTTGTTTGAAACGTCTGACCGTTTCCAAAATTATATCCAGTTGCTTGTGTAACTGCTTTTTGACGCATCTTAACTATGGACTTATCCACGGCATGGATAGATTTGGAGTTGTGTGGTGTAACGGAAGGGTGTTTGGCCAATAACCAAGAGGTCCTTGGTTCGCATCTTGTTATGCCACTGACTTTGTGCCCTTGGGAAAAGCACTTAACTCGACTTTCCTCACTCCACCACCTAGGTGTAATAGTGGGTACCTCGACTTCGGTTGGGGAGGTAATAGGCAATTCTAAAGTCAATTCTTAAGTCACAAAGGGGACGTGAAAGAACAAAAATGACGAATCCATTGTTCGGTATACCATATTCTGTGTGTTTGGTAATTTTTTAAACCTTTGTGACCAGTTCATAATCAATCTTTCTGCACGCTTGCATCAATTTTGGGGTTCCTAGAGGATGTAGTTCCAGTGCATGGGGTTCCTAGATGTAATCTCCAAGCAGATACTACGGTAGCATAAGATAGTATTAAAAGCTGGTAGAGGAGTGAAGCTGGCTAAGTGTGTTTTGCTACCGGGCAAATGTACACCTCTTAGCGGACTACACTCCTTGGCCAGTTTAGTACTATCTTATGCCATCGAAGAATCTGCTTGGAGATTACCTAGATGATGGTAAGTGCTTACATATGAAGACAATTTTCCACAGCATCTTTTACTGACACAAATGGAGTTGCAACTTTCACTACAGGTTTTTGATCGCGGCAGTGTCAACAACTTTCTCTTGAGCGTCCCTCGTTGCCTAGGCAACCTGCAGTACCTCCGCATCTGGCATGACAACTCTGGCAAAGGCCGCAATGCATCATGGTTCCTCGACAAGATCATCATCACAGATCTGCAAACCGAGAAGCGGTGAGTTGGAAAAAAGAGGGGGGGGGGTAAAATGCCATTCGTACTAGAGGTGATGTGACCAATACGTTCACCCAGAAAAAAATGATATTGTATGAAGCTTTTTATCAATATCGACCAAATTTCAAATCATTGCGGTCACATTACTTTCCAGTTAACGGCCTTTAGAAAATCAGTAGGTAGGTAGTGAGAAGAACAAGCCAGGATGAACGGTGATCAGAGTTGTGTCGGTCGTGTTCTTTAAATCATGAAATCTGAAAAGACATTGTCAAAATGTTTGATGAGGATTCCCTTAGTATTTCTACTTGGGTGTCTGACTAACAACTTTGACCCGCACACCTCAGCTCAATTGTCCATGGCCAGTTGTTTCCTTCATTTTCTCTTGCATAACGTTACTGCGTGTAAGGTAATACTTTTGCTTTAGGTGTGGTTAAAGATCCAACGTCGCTTAGTGACATTGTGTAATAAACTTAAAGAGTAAAGCACAATATTGAATGTAATACGCCAAACTCATTCTAAACTGTATGTTTTATGTAGGACGTACTTTCTATGTGGCCAGTGGCTGGCTGTGGAGGAGGGGGATGGAGTGGTGGAGCGCCTCCTACCGGCGGCGGGAGAGGAGGACGTACTGCAGTTCCAGAACCTCTTCGTCTCCAACTCTCGCAAGAACATGACCGACGGGCATCTGTGGATGTCGGTACGTGTGATAACGGTGTAGAACAGGGAGGGATACTACATTTCACAGTCAAGCTGTTCAAAACGGAACTATAAAATTATTTGCTGTTAAACATCATTGTCTTAAGGCAAAGTAGCATTCGTCATAGGCCGTCGTGTGAAGTTTGATATCCCAGAATTGCTATGACATGACTAACCGCAGACGAGGATGTAAGACAGCCTTTCCGTAACAAGACAAATGAATTTTGTACAGCGCTCGTACGACTATCCCAGTGTCTTCAGTTTGTGTTCGTATGACGTTCCCACAACGAATATAATCTGAGACAGCTACGTGCTTCTGTCAGGCGGGTACCTCACTGAAGCTGCAGCACACTAGTGGCGTTGCTGTGGTCGAGCTAATTGACTAAGCGCTCAATGAATTTAATCGATTTGTGTGTTTTGTTGCCTTTTTAGTTTTACTTGTACGTTTTGCATGGTATTCTCATTGTAAAGTCAATGGTAACAAAAACTAATTCTAGAACGCAGCGACGCCGCAATTTTAGTAATCCGCTTTAAGTCTTTAGATTACCTTGCGCCTAGACGGATCTGCCTGTATGTTCTTCTCCATCAGGTTCTGTCCCGCCCCACCCGGAGTACGTTCACCCGTGTGCAGCGGGCGTCCTGCTGCCTTCTCCTGCTCTTCACCAGTATGATCACCAGCTGCATGTTTTACCAGGCACCGTTGGACCCGGACGCACCTGGGCTACACCTCGGACTTTTCTCCATTACTTATCAAGAGCTGTCCATCAGTATACAGGTGAAGATACTCTCGATATGACCTCTTACTTAATATTTACTTATGAAGCAAGAACTGTGTGGCAAAGAAAATCATCAACGATAGTTTTGAAGGAGGTGTACCACAGGGTAGTATACTGGGCCCACTCATCTTTTTTTATTCCTTCAACATCATGTGCACTGTTTGTATAATAACTAAGCATGTAACGATCGTGGATCTTCCTACTGAGTGAAACGTAACTGTGTGGCAAAGAAAACAAAAATGCAGGCAATAGTTTTGAAGAGTGATTTACCACAGGATAGTCGCATTGGCCCACTCATTATTCTTTCAACCACTTTATCATTTCAGCATCATGTGCACTGTTTCTATCATTATTACAAATAAGCATGTAATAATCACGGTTCTACCTACCCATCATCCTGCACATCAGCACACTGTCCCTACAGTCTTGAAAGGTTAGAGTACTACCATTAGCGTCTGTCCTTATGTTCCACTGATAGAATAAGATATTAACTTGCCACATTTTTCTTGTCTATCTAAAATACAATATTGTCTTACAGAGCACTCTCGTCGTACTACCGGTCAACCTTCTTGTGGTGAACATCTTCCGTAAACTCCGAGCCAAAGAGCAGGTAGCTCCAAGCAAAGGGAATTATGGCAAAAACATCAAAGCAACAAGCTCGTCATCATTGACGAAAGGAGGCACCAAAAAGACGTCCTACGACGAGGTAGAAAACGATGAGCAGCCTTCGAATGAAACAGAAAATAAGCAAAGGGTAGTTGCAAAAGATGTGAGATCGCCGCACAAAGTTTCTCCAGCTATGAGCATTGCTACAAGAGAACAAGATTCCCGGAAGTGTCTTAACCATCAACCAACAGGGGAAGAGAAAGAAGTCAGTGACTTACAAAAGACAAATCGTCGCCAGTCTTTGGCCCCATTGGTAGATACAAATGGAGAACCGTTAGGACAAAAGACTGATAAAAGTTCAGAAACTGAAGCGTCGACACCAGGTAATGATGTTGCACAGCAAGTAAGGACTCTACATGCTAGACAAACGAAGACACTCAGGAATCGACGGTCAAGAGACACGTTTGCCACTCCCAATGAACGACAAGACTGCGTTTCCATGGGTTCTACTGCACCATCAGAAGGTGTGCACGGTGGTCACAGAGGTTTCAAAGAGAAACGTTCCGTGCAATGTGCTTGCACACAAAGAATCCAAGACAACCCACTTAAGCCTGAGCCTATTTCTACAGGAAAGCGTGGACGAGCCCTTAAACGTACGTCATCCATACCAAGGTCAAAGCAAATCCTTCCCTATGACAAGACTGAAGCCAGCATGGATAAAGCCAAGTCGGCATCAACTGAGTTGCTGGACAAATTTGACACCGCCGAAGGCAAAGAACTAAAACCTCTCTACGTACGCTTAGAGGAAAGCATAGCCCGGTATGAAGAGGCCATAAGGTGTGAAGAACAGAACAACAAATCAGAGAAGAAGAAGGCAAAACCTCAGACTAAAGAGAAGAAGCAAACAACAAAGAAAAAGAAGAAGCCGTTTCTGCTTCCACATTGGTTCCTGTGGGTTGCCTACGTCATTGTGTACGGAGGAGTTATGCTGTCTGGGTTCTTTACCATACTCTACTCGCTAGAGTGGGGGTACGAAAAGTCCACTCAGTGGCTGGTGACCTTCTTGATGACGTTCTTCCAAGATGCTTTGGTTGTACAACCAGTTAAAGTAAGTATCTTCTTGCTATCCCAACATCTGTTTTTTGTCACCCTCTTCACAACTAATCAAGTACTTAAATGTATGCTTCTTTAGCGTCAATGGTTGCATTTCTAATCTTAGAATATTTTCATTTTCGCAAATGTACTATTTATATTTATATTTAAAAAGTGTGACATTTGCCGCAGTGATTTCGCCTTTAACATTTACTTTTTAAATATTTTTTTACCAGTAGAATTCAGGCCACATGGCCTTTTTTCATGTGTCCCTGAAAATCACAAGACTGCAAGCTAGCTTGAAGTTACAATAACATTCTAACTCATTTTATACCAGTCTTAATGATAGCACATTCCATTTCTAAAAACAGGGCTCCGGTTCCAGATGTTTCAGACTTATCTTAAATGACTACATTTGTAATGTCATTTTTGTCTCTTACAGTCTATTTTCCTTCCCGCTCTAGGTATTAGTGATGGCCGCTCTGGTGTCACTCATAGTAAAGAAATCAGACGAAGAAGAAACAGAAAAGGAGGACAACGACAACCAGCTGGGTGCGGACGAAGAACCGGAGGCAGAAGTTCCTGACACACATAACCAAAGTTTGTGTTGTTATTTTCTCTCTGAAAAAGATTTTGCCAAGCGTTGCTAACCATGCTTTCATTCCGCATATGCTAAGTATACTCATATGTTATGGCAATGGGCAACAACAAACTTCCGTTCTACTCAACCCATTTTTATATCAGTCTCATCTCACCCTACAGATGGACCACATCTACAGCCCCTGAAGCAGGACCGACTCCGCTCAGCCCGTGAGGTCAGGATAAAAGAACTTAAGGTGGAGGACGTGCTGAGGACCACGGCACTTCACCTGGCGTTCCTGTCTGTCATCGTTATCGTCTGCCTATACAACAGGGGCAGCCATGCGTACTATCTGCACCGGTCTGTAACTAACACCTTCCTGGAGAACAGGCAGTTCAAAGAGGTTTGTCATCAGTATCCTACTTATCGTTACCGTATGAGACATACATGACTGAGTAACAGGCATATGTAGGGTCGGTATCCACCCCCGTCTCATCGCCAGTCTCTATAATACCCCCGTCACATGTAGCGAAAATCGATCGGAGCACGAGTCTGCGAACTCTAAATTACGAGGAGGCATGACCCTGATGCCGACGAAGAAATGGCAGGGTTCCCCCCTTCCCGTCAGGGTCATGCCTCCTTGTAATTTAGAGCTCACAGACTCGTCGTCCGATCGATTTCCGCTACATGTGGCGGGGGTATAACAAAGGCGGTCAGGTGTACTACCTACACCGGTTTGTAACTAGCACCTTCAGTTCAAGGAGGTTTTTTATCAGTATTCTACGCATCATTTCAATATGAGACATAGTCATGGTTATATATAGGGCCCAGAAGTTGGTTTCCACCCCCGTCTCATTGTCAGCCTCTATTAAACAGAGCAGACCATGCGTATTATCTCTACCGGTCTGTAACTAACATGTATCTGAAGAGCAGGCAGTT
The DNA here is from genome assembly GCF_000003815.2 of Branchiostoma floridae. Lineage (NCBI taxonomy): Eukaryota > Metazoa > Chordata > Leptocardii > Amphioxiformes > Branchiostomatidae > Branchiostoma > Branchiostoma floridae. Next base: position 1,891,613 of record NC_049991.1, on the reverse strand, counting down.
CAATGAGGTTTTTCATCAATGTTCTAATATGACACATTGTAATGGATAGATATATAGGGCCCAGAAGTCGGTATCGGCCCCCGTCTGGGGTTCCGAAGTCGTTTTTGTTATAGGCATTGATAACCTGTCAGATGATACATGATTGCATTTAGCTTTTAGAGGAAAACGACAAAAAAATTTCTCAAATATCACTTAATGTCCAATCATTGTTAACAGATTTCAAACTTTTTACAAACTTACGTGCCAACTATTTTGCAGTGTCACCTTATCTGTTTTAAATGCCTCGGAAACCTTTGTTCATTTTATAACTCAATTACATTTGTATAATTTGATTTGCTTGCTTTGTATTATTTGTTTTGGTGCCATGTGAATAAATCAACGAATTGAGTGTGTCGCCAACACGTATTGTTGATAAATTTTGCAACACAAAAGTTACTATTATGTCACCAACATTTACTTGATGGTGATGTCTTACAGATACACACAGCGGACGGCTTGTGGATGTGGGCGGAGGAGATACTACTACCGAACCTGTACCCTGACGTCACCTACAGGAATACCAGTGTGCCGTTACGTCACAGGAAGTTCGTTGGGACCTCTTTCCGAGTGGGAACAGTTCGACTTCGCCAGCTCAGAGTGATTCCAAGTAAAAGATCAACTTTTTTTTATATTTAGGAGGATATTTTTCATTGCGTTTATCATTTCGACAGTATGGTCATCTTACTTTTGCATTTTACTTGTATTTTCCCAATGTGTGTTTACAATTAACCAAAACAATTGATCATATGCACCATGGTATCTTATCACGTTTTAATTATCATTAGGTCATGCTATTCGACTATATTGATCGATTACATCCTTTGGGAAGCCCAAAACTAGATGCGAGCTTGCTAAAAGGGTTTTAAAGCTAAGTGGTCAAGAAGGTTGAACTAAACACATATGTTTACGTACCGATTTAAATTACTAAACATATGGTATACTAGCATGAACAGTAGACTCTTCATTATTTCTTGGGGACTTGGGGACTGGCTCTGAAATTCTACAGCATAACTTGTATCCGTTTTCTTGTATATTTTTTGTAATTTACAGCATATATCTGCTCATTTTGTAGTTGTTTTGCACGATTTAAAGCATGGTCGAAAGCTTTAAAACGGACAATATACTTGTATTTCCATCGCAGACCAGTGCACAATACCTGTGGCGATGAGAGCAACTGTACCGGAGTGCAACGTTGACTACTCCTGGACCAATGAGGACACGCGTTCCATGTCGCCAGGATGGGTACATCAAACAAAACTTAGTAACCATAGCAACAACGTCAATCAAGCCAAAACGACAAAGGCGGGCGACCTCAGGCCCTGGACGTATGGAGACGCTGTCGATTTGACTTCAGCAGCATTCTATGGTGATGTACATCTTTACAGGGGTGGTGGATACGCTGTAATCTTAAAGAACAACGCCAAAAATGCCAAGACGCAAATTTCTGGTCTAAAGAAAACTGGCTGGCTTGACAAGTACACAAGAGCTGTGTTTGTCGAGTTTTCACTCTACAGTCCGTCATCCAGTCTCTTCATCGCGGTAACGGTTGTCATAGAGTTTACAACCGTTGGTGACGTCACTAAGCATCCCAGAATCCAAAGCGTCCGACTGCATGGTGTTGATCCCGTGGTTATCACGTGCAAGGCCTTGTACTGCATGTTCGTGCTGTATTTCATTGGACGAGAGGGAAGGAGAATTAGACGAAAGAGAAGGGAATATTTCAGAAGTTTTTGGAACTGCGTAGAGGTACCGTTCATTGCATTGGAGGTATCGGCCATCGTACTTTACGGAGTAAGAACGACTTTCAGTAACGACGCTTTGTACATGTTAAAAGAAAGAGGGGGCTTTGTCAACTTCCAGTCTGCCGCGTGGTGGAACGATGTCTACAGTTACGTCATTTCCTGTTTGGTGTTCGCCTCCATAGTCAAGTTCCTGACGCTCTTGCGCTTTAACGGACGGATGGCCATGCTCTCCTACGTCATCAGACGGGCGACCAATGAGCTTGTCCAATTCACCGTCATGTTTTTCGTCATCTTCTTGGCGTATTGTCAGGTTACCTACCTCCTGCTTGGGACGGTCCTTGCAGGCTTTGGGACTTTTCAGGTACGTTAAGAACTATTTCCTTTCTTACAATTAGTTGGTAACTGGGAGACCCATACTGTACTCTTGAGAAGGGCATCTCTGTTGGGGCTGCAGCGTATTCCTGAAGGGATCTAAAATGGGAGTTCCATGTTCGAGGTGCCTCAAGCACGTTAAAGAGGAAAGGGCTAGCAATCTCTCCCTGCAAAAGCAAGGAGACTTGGTGACGTATGTGCCACTAGCATATTAGGTAGTACAACATGAACTATAACAACAAAGACTAGCTCAATAGAGAAATGAATTAATTGTTCACCAGAAGTGAGTTTGATTCGAGGCCGATCCAAAGGCTCTTAAGTTGTATGTACTGTTTTCTCTGCTTATCACCCAGTGTAGGTGCGACATACAGACTGCATACACTACCAGTGGATTCCCCCTCGCTGCAATGGTTGAATAAATGTGTGTGGCCCAAGGGATACAGAAACGGAAATGTGCACCGCCCTACAGAACTTCAAAGCAGTAACTCAGCAACGTTTATTTTTATACCGATATCGTTATTTGTACGTACATATAGGCAAGTCTGGAGATGATGTTTGCGATCCTCCTCGGTGACGTGGACCTGACCTGGGTGCTGAAGGCGAGTCCGCTGAGCTGTGTGTTCCTGCTGACCTTCATCCTGACACTGGTGCTGGTTATGGTCAACATGTTCCTGGCTATACTCGTGGACTCTATCAAACACGTCAAGGTACGACATTTATTATGTCAGTGAAATATAGCATTTGTGTATGTATATGTGTGCGTGCGTCCGTGTGTGTGTGTGCGTGCGTCCGTGTGCGCGCGTGTGTGCGCGCATGTGTGACAACATAACACAAGAACGGCTGGATGGATGCTATCGGTTTCAATTTTTTAAGTTTGTTGACTGTGACAAAAGAAGAAAAAAATATTAGATTTTGGCCCTCTGGCGGCTACTGCAGTGGAAATTCCGGTTTTGATACTTGGTGTTGATTTGTTGTTAATAGAAAGCTATTGTGCTTGGGAAGAAGAGACACAGCTTTGGACCTTATAGTTAGGTACCATATCAATATGTGTGCCTACAATATACAATATCACTTGGTATCAGCATGTCCGTGTATACAGAAGGTACAACCTACACTGTCACCATTATATTCCATTTAAAAGATATTTCATTTCATGCCATGACAAGATCTTTTTCGCTGTTCTTAAGGATGATGTAAGAAGGCTGAGGAAGGAGAATGAACTGACAGACTTCATGATCCATCGTCTCAAGACAATGTTCAGGGTGACGGATAAGACGTCACCTCCATCTAGCAAGATCACAACTTCACAACCGAAGCCTGACCGTCCACCCATTCCCAACACTCGTGAGGTACTTTACAGTGTATATGTCATTACATGTTTCCCCCACATCCTTATACATGTGTTGATCTTCATAATGTGGGCGAAGCCACACATTTAGTATTCTCTACAGATATTCCACCCGACCAATCAAAACTCAGAAAAAATGGAACCTGTAGCATGCAGTCCACGTTTCCAGCTTTTTGATTGGCTAACATTCTGACTGCCTGGTGGATACGTCAGGGGTAAACCTATCAACGCACAGGTCACAAAATGGCACTCGGCAGCGCAGTATCACAAAAACGTTGAAAATGCAGCAAGTTCAGAGCATCTAATCGGCTAAATAACAACATAAAAATGCCCCACAAAAAATATTCTAGTATTCTGTCCAAGTTTTAATGAAATACCTTCGATTATAAGCGAGAAAAATAGCCAGCGGAAGCTCGCGGTTTTTTTCAAGCAACGCAATACATTTCCATACCTGTTAAAACGTGCGCTCGTAACATGTTGTAGCACTGGCTCAATGGGATTATTCACGCGTGGTAAGCCAACGCTCCGGGATCGAATCCGTGGACAGACAATGTTTTTTAATTTTTTTTTCTTTTTGCTGCATTTTCGCGAAAATGTTGCCTTTCTTGTTGCTTCTTTTCCTGCGATTTTTGCTTTCTTTTCCCTTCGCCCACATCCTGCATTTTTTTCAAAAATGTTGCCTTTCTAGTATACTACTTGCGTTTATTTGTCGTACAATATGTAATGACTAAAGCGGGTATCTCACTGAGCTGCGCCTGCTGGCGACAAATTTTTGCGGCAACTTTGCGATTTTCTCTTGCGGGCACAGCGTTACGTGCGACGCATGGGTAAAATACGTGACCGCTACGAAAAAAAATGACCACGTCCGGAATTTCACTTTATCAGGTTCGGCTCGTGATGAATTTGTTGGAAATCGCAGTATTAATATTGATTTAAAACATAATCACAATGATCGAGAATCAAAATGAGATTTGCAGCGATGCTATAACGACTAATTTGGGACCATTAGCGACATAACACACACAAACACACACACGCGCACACACGTGCACGCAGACACATACATACACACGCGCGCACACCCTCGCACACATACACGTGTACACACATCCACACACACACACACACACACACACACACACACACACACACACAATAACACCTGTTCATGTTGCTAAACACCATCTACACACAGACGAACATGCCTGTCCTTGGTGCTGAACATGAGGAGAGGATGAGATAGTTGTTTCCCAAAAGACCGTTTTGTTTTTAATGCAAAATGATGATGCAATAGGTTACATCGTGATGACACGTCACACATAGACTTGTTACCCCAGTAGTATCAGTCTATACAAGAAAATGTCAGCTATCGTCACACAAGAAATATTAGACTCCCTTGCAGTCTTCAGACGGGGCTTTTTTTTTGGGGGGGGGGGGCGGCGTTGGTTCGCGATTTTCAACGTTGGCTATGGTCTCTTGTGTCGGGAAAGTGGGAAAACTCGCTATCACGGCAAACTCCCTTCCACAGCAAACTCCCTTTCCCGACACCCCCCCCCCCCCAAAAAAAAAACCCAGCCCCGTCCGAAGACGTTACTCATAAGGTAAGCCTTGAATGCTGTACGCAAGTATGACATAAAATAAACAAAAAATTCCTTTTACAGGTGGTCACCTGTCCTTTGCCGCCTTCCCGGACTGCACCAGACGGTGAGCATACAACAGAAGACATGGGAACAGGAGGTATTTCTCATACATGCCACTTACACAATAGAACCTGGTACGATGCTGGTAATTGCAGTTGTCACATGTAATAAGCTATTTGGTGCAAATACCTTTAGTGTGATACAGTTCTGAAAAGTAGATACTTGAACAGTTTCATCAGGTTGGTACGTCACTGAATAACCGAATAAAGAAAGGACTTGTTTTTTACACAACCAATGCTTTATTCTCACCGACGTTTCGGTGACCGTCGGTCACCTTCTTCAGGGCAATTCTGACTGGTTCACATTGTACTGCAGGACAGGTGTTGCTGCTCACAGTTCAGATGCGGTCACAAAACGAAAAGTACATATGTTTAGACACCTTTATGCACATATTTACAATGCGGTCCCAAACGTAAAGGAGTGTAATACATCCATAACATTAAGAAGGTGACAGACGGTCACCGAAACGTCGGTGAGAATAAAGCATTGGTTGTGTAAAAAGAGTCTCTTTATTTAGATACTCTAAGTTTTCCGTTGATTTCTATATAACGTTATAATACTAGAGGATAGAGAGAACCTGGTAATAAGGTTACCAAAATTTATCAAATGACATGGAAAAGTAGTTTATCTCAAGATAAAAAGAGCGACTATTTCTTGATCTGAAATTCCAACAGGGAAGGAAAATAAGTTGTAATAAGCTGGAACCAGCTTGAATAATGCAAGATGCTTTACATATAAACCAACATAGCTTTATTCTTAGCCACAGAGACAGACCTGATGGAGGGATTCGTAGACAACCCTACCAACCCAGCCTACACCTACGACGTTACGGACCTGCCGGGTCGAGTTGAACATCTTCTACACTACGTGTACGACCAGTATGGTGGTGACGTGATGGAACCATCACAGAGCGCCACCCAGCGATCTTCGCCGGAAGTGTCAGATTCAGGAGATGTTGATGCTGAGCTAAGATACCTTAGCAATGATGCAACAAGTCCCACGGCCAGCCTCCAAAGCTTCGAATTGCAGCTGCAACACGGGCAGACACCGCTAGGACATCCGAGAGATCAAATTCTTTCGAGAGGGAGCACTCCAACAGACCGCATATCATCAACAAGTCCAGCGTCGCCCAGAGCAACTTCGTCGCCCGAAAGTTATGAAAACAAGAAGACCCCGTCTACGATTGGCAATGTACTTCTTTCAACTTCTTCTGCTAAGAACGAACCTTCTAAAAGCGATGAGAAGAGGTTTTATCACAAAGTCAGTACGTCGCTCTCGGTTGATGTGATTGTGCACATTGCCTCCAAAGAATCGTCTAGCGTGAACGACTTAACGGATGTTGACCCTGACTCGCAACTCGCTGGAAGCCATCTTGAGGGACGTTCGCCGAAAGGATCGACCAAGAAAACGCTTGATATAGAAACGGAAGGCCTCCCTCTTTCCTCTAAGCCTCCTATATCACCAAGGGTATCAAGCATTCACAAAAAGCAACCTGAGAAGAAATCTCGCTCTGATCGCCGAAAGAAAATGACTCGTACAAGCTCAGTGTCTCCTAAAAGAGATCAAGGAAAGAACAAGCAGGCCGAAGATTTTGGCGACGCCCTATGGGAGCGTGCCGGAGCCAGATCTGCGGCAAGCAGTCCTGTTGATACCGACTGTCCTTCTCCACCGTACCCTCCTCCACCTCGACCGTTTCTCCCGTCACGCGAAGGTAGTACGACCGTCGAGCTGGTTAAAAACAGGCGTCGTGGAAGAGTTAGGAAGCTGAAGTCACGGCACTCTATGGTCGGGAGCATTTCGGAAGTCAACAGTTCCGATGGATCATTGGATCTGCCTCCGTTCACACCGCGCCATAGCCCTGAACTCACACCGAGAACGGCCTCTCCAGATCTGGAGTCGCCAACACGGAACAAGGAGAGAGATTTCAAGCCTGAAAATTCGTCTGGAGAGGCGGATTACCTAGAGAACGATGATAACCCTACGCCGACTGAAGAGGCGTCGAATGACATAGAAGAGAATGACGACAAATAGAGGGTCTTTAAATTGGACTACATTCAAACCTTAAGCTTCTTGTAACAGTCTTTCGTTCCTCAATTGTCCCGATGCACAGATATAACACATGTACAGTCCTTGTCAATCTCATCAAATATGTACCAACTTCATGACTTTACCCTTTGATTTTAGCCGTGCAAGCCACCATAGAGTTTGAATGAAGTTTGTGAACGGTGTTAGGACGTAATATAGCATTGCTAGTGAAAGGAAAGTGTGGAAGTTTACCATTACAAATATGTGTATAGATACATGTATAATGTACTGTACTGACAGCCACAAAGTAATGTGGGCCATTAATGTTTCTTGGTGTAAGGTCTCTGTAAAGGTCAATAAGTCTTGTTTTTTCTCACTTTTAATTTAGATAAAAGAGCATGCTACATGTATTGTTAAAAAGTGTTAAGTGTCGAGTGTTAAAAACTTACATATCATATGAGAAAAAGCCAACAGCAAAATGATCAAACAAAGTGTTTGAAAGCAGATACAAAATGTACCATGTCCACTGCAAGTGACGTTGGTATGCACATGTTTGTCAGTTTTACTAATTAATATTGACACAGCTCATATACTGGGCCAAGCTAAGACCTTGACGTGTGAATGTGGAGTTATTAACTTGGTGTAGAACTTATAAAAATACATGTACTTGCAATGTAGTAAGTGCTTGTATTACCTACTAGATGATTTTACCCATCTTCAGAATAATCTTAGGCCACACCAAGTTAATTTCTTGGTTCACAGATTTTTTCATAAAAAATATGGAGCGAGAGGGCGAAATAAAAATTGTACAATGGTGGGGTAAAGGTAAGGGCTAATCCAAAACATAAAGAATAAAAAGTTTTCAGCTTGAAAAATGTACAAAAACACAATTACTGTACAGAAACAGCACCTGTTCATTGAAAATTACAAAAGTAGTGTCAGTTTTTATGTTTGCTACACCAGAAAGTTGGTGAATGGTTTCATTAATGGTGAAAATTTGCTGAGAGGTAATTTTTATTTTTATTTTTTTTCCAAAAAATAGGAGCGAATCCGTGAACCAAGAAATTAAATTGATGTGGCCTTATCACATGATAAATGTTTAACTAAACTATTGTGATTGACTGTTATCTATTGTTCTCGATTTGTTTGTCTCGTGTGTATGTCCCAGTTTGTTTCCACTTGGCATTGATTCAAATTTGCTCCTAGGCTGAGTTGTAACTGAGCAGGATGCCAAGGTTGATCTGGCCTGTGTCCAAATTTCTTTGGCAGGCTGGTAGGAGTATGGACATTAGGAATACGAACAATGACCTTTGCATGCTTTCGATGGACTCAATGAATTTAACACAATGCACAGGTCATTATAGGTCCACACAGGTAAATATTTAATATTCCATGTACAACAATATTCAAAAACCAAATTACAACATGTATAACAAAGGCTTTCACACATCTGAGCTGAATAAACGAAATATACAAAGTACCTGCAGCCATGAAAAACAATGCTACACATCATTATCTTATACATAAATAAGTTACAAAAGACAGTAGCTACATAGCCTTGTACCTACAACATATTGTGTAGCACCTTCTTATATCTATCATACATTTTACATAAAGTGGTCCTATCTCACATAACATCAAAGAAAGGTAAACATGAGGAAAATCTGACTGCAGTAATCTATAGTCATGATACTGAATGATAGCCTACTACTCAATAGCTAACAAACCAGGAAATGGCATACAATGTACGTTTGCCACAAAGATAAAACCTACTTTCAACCATCTTGGATATAACAACAGCAGGAGCTCCAAGACCGTGAGGTGAGCATAAAGTTGGGAATTTGTAAGTTTGGTCGAAATCTTTATATATTACTGAACAGATACATCTGTGTATATCCTATAATGGGTGTATACCTACTTAGTAGACTTCAGGTACTGGTACAGAGGTTTAGGTACAGGTCTGGACCAGTACATCAATTTAAATGTTCTGGTATTTTGGACCTGTACATGTACCCCTAAAGGATTTTCGTGGTATTGTACCGGTGTACCAGTACTGGGTACAGGTATATACAACCCTATTATGTAACATGTAATATCTATGGCCATTCATACAAGTCATATGTTTCTACCAAACAACAATGTCATTCGTCCCCACCCGACCCTACATCCTCTTCTTCACCCTCATCTTCATCTTCATCTGGGTCCGTGAAGTCGTCCCGTTTGGAGTAGTTGAAGGTGGTCTGTGATAGGTCCACCTCGATGGGGAACACGTCTGTCTCCTTCATGATGGCGTGACAGTCGTTGTGATATTTGGCCATGGCCGACACCAGCCGCTGTAGCTGGAACACTATGTCTTGTACTGTAGAGGTGGGGTAAAACTGGGTAAGGCTTCTGTTTGCAGCAACACTTACTGTCGTGAATGGTTTCATCAGGTTGGTACGTCACTGAATAAAGAAACTCTTTTTACACAACCATTGCTTTATTCTCACCAACCTTCTTAAGGGCAATTCTGACTGGTTCACATTGCACAGCAAGACAGGTGTTGCTGCTCTTTGCATAAAGCTGTCTGTAAATAATTTTGTGATTCTGAACTATCAGCAGCGACACCTGTCCTGCAGTACAATGTGAACCAGTCAGAATTGCACTGAAGGTGACAGGCGGTCTCCAAAACATTGGTGTGAATAAAGGTTGTGTAAAAAGAGTCTTATTATTTCGTGATGTACCAACCTGATGAAACTATTCACAGGTTGGCAAGGCTTTTGTATGCAGCCAAAGTTATAATTTTCAAAATCTTGTTAAAGAAATGTTGACGAGTGTGGGACATTCAGGTAGAACATTAGCAGTATGCAATACGAGACAAATTAAGGAAGTGGGTAAATTCTCAAGAGTCTTTCGGTCATTGGCTTTCAGTTTCTTTTTTTCTACTTTCTTCTTTATTTTCGTTCGTTGAGAATATCTTCCATGTATGAAATTACAACGAGGTAAAAAAACAAGAAAAAAAACTTTTTTGGTAATGTAAAGAGTCAAAACTTTCAGTCACTTATTCTAAGTCACTGTGAAAGATACTACATGCTGTCTAAAATGGAATTTATCCTAAATGAATAAATTCCGTGCATAAAAAATCAAATCTTTCAGCCACACATTTCCAGACACTGATGAAAGATCATAGCGAATGCTATCTATTAGGACTATCCCTTTGGAAAATAGATCCAAAATGAAATGAAACAAAACCCCACCATGTTTCTGGTCCAGTAGTTCGATCTTTTCCAAAACATCAGCACGTAACTTGGCAAACTTGGCCCTGGCCTCCTGACGACATCGCAGAACCAACCTACAAAAAAAGGTTTCATTCCAACATTATGGTTTCAGGATGATATAACTTTACAGTGTAAAGCATTCTGTATCTATGAAAAATTGTTTATTGGAAATGCTGGCACCTGTCAAATGTTGTTAAGCAAGCATTAGCACAGGTGCATTCCATTATCTGAGCTACAAAATACAGTAGAAGCCACTTAATTGCACGGCCTATTTGCCAGTGAATTTCATGCAATTATCCGGATTGTGCAATAGTGCGAAGTTACCTAGCTGAATTGAACCTGTTTGGGATTTGGGGATTCCGTGCAGTTAACAGAAGTGTGCGTTAATCCGATGTGCAATTAACTGGCTTCTACTGTACCTTACACTTCCTTGCAAGCATTACCCTTTGGGTTTTATGTAAGGAGAAGTAATACTAATAGTGCTTTACAGGGAAGATGTTAAACACAGATGGCATAAAACCTTACCTATACTCATAGTTACCCGTCTCCACTCTGTACAGGGGTTCTTGTAATGCCTGTTAAGAGAAAATAAATCATACTCAAAGGTTTTTGGATTTTATGTTCACTCTTTCACTTCATGGCTATAGTCAAACCTAGTTTTCAGTTGAAAATTGATTTAAGTGCTACACGTAGTACTAGTGGTTACTTTCTTGCACCAAAATCATATTAGATTACCAAGCATGCTGCTAAGGCATGAATGTTTGTAGAATTGTGAATAGTACAATGCAGAAATAAATCAGATTGCAGAAAAACTCAAGTAATTCTGTTTTCTTTCTATGCATGTAAAGCATGCGTAGTCCATGGGTTATATATAAGTGATCTCTGCTTCTGGACCAAGGGGTCATGAGTTTGAATCCCAGCTGTTGTCGCTCGCCTGATATACATTGAAATCACTTTCACTTTAACTTTCACTGCAGGTTGCACTTACAGCATAGCTGTACTCTTCATCATCCATCTCCTTCACTTTCAGACAGAAGGACTGTAAAAAAACACAATATTAAATATATTACTTAAATGTACGATACATTAAAATGCATTATGTTTGCAGTTGAAACAACTGGGTATGCAGGCAGAAAAGGGTGTTCTGCAGTGGTTTCACAGTTGCAGTAAAGACTGGACACCACAAAACTATGAAGATAAAACCACCACAAAACTTTCAACATTTACAGTATCAATGATACATCTCCTGATGGGAAGGGGTAATGCTAACAATGAAAATGACTGAAAAATAACGGGATTATGTTCACTCACCAGATACTCGAACTTGGCATCCAGGTACTTCTTGATAGTCAGCTTGGTATCAGGGACTGCCTGTGTTTCACAAAATAAAAAGTCACATATGAGTTTGGAATAAGAAGTGCAAAATTTGCATTATGTTCTGACACCTCGCAAGCTACATAATGTTTTTGTTATTTGGTTCTAATGTGTAATTTTTCAGGTAAATACTAACCTTGTTAAGATAGGTGTTCAGGTCACTCAACATCTGTTAGGGGGGGAAATATGACTGTGAATAAATCATTTATGATATTGACCACTTGGCTTAGGCTATGGGACTTTTTACTATCTTTGACAATGAATACCTGAGTGAGTGAAAATAATCAAATATTGTTGAATTTCAGTACCACAAAATGATAATGATAAGCAAACTACAAAGATAGGAAGTTGACAATCATGACTTACTGGTTTGATAGTCTTCAGGTATCGGATGCCATATTTCTCCATGTTTCTGTGGAAAACAAGACAACTTGAAATAAAACTTCCAAAGAATCACAACTACAGGGATTCATTTAATTAAGTCAACAAAAAGGGGACAGGAATCATGGCAGGAAAACATAAATTTTAAAGGCTCTCAAAACAATTTTTTTAATTGGCAATCAGTCACACTCTTGATAATGAAAACTATATCAATAAAATGGCTTTATGGGTAAATCAGAAGTGTTTTTGGTTCATGTTAACAAAGCTATACCAAGCTATACATTAATCTACACTATAAAGTCTTACATGCTAGCAGTAGCATCTACATGTATCATCCCACTCCAAGATAAGGGAGTCAAAGACTAGTGGAAGAAGTTCACCAGGGCTTCAATTTCATGACTAAATGTATAGCAACAATGACTTTCTTGGGTATATGAACCAACGCAGGAATAGCAAGTTTTGATGGGCAGTCGTGACAAATCAAAGAAGAATTATGGGAGAGAGTTAGCTCTACAATGTATCAACCAAATTCTGTTTTTACTTTTGCAGTAGGAGGAAAAATGAGGTTTTAGCGCTAGTTAGCATTGTTTCAAGTTTGCAGTTTAAACAGTTCTGTAGTACAGTAGAAAACTAGGAACATGTCATGAATTTGCAATGGGGAGAGGTCATCGCAGAAACTGTGAGGATAAAACCTCCACAAAAGATCTACATGAAGTCAAGTAAGTAAGTCCTGGGTTCCACATAAATGCTATTTCTGCATACTAATAAGTACCTCACTGGGCCACGCCTGTTGGCGACAAACTCTTGCCGCAACTTTGCAAATTTTTCGCCAATTGTTGTCACACTGACATGCGACACGTTTGCAAAATATGTGACCTTCACAAAAAAAATGGCTGCAACCAGAATGTCACATCGGATTCCTCATTTTTGGCCCCAAATCAGATTCAAGATAACTTCAATAGAAATCAGTGTTGCCACTGAATTAGAAACCGACAAACACTGGTTAAGATTCATCAAAAAGAGACTTGCAGTGATCGTGGCCATTTTTTAAATTTTGAAAATTGTGATTTTTTTTAGACTTTTAAAATATTTGCCATTTCATGTAACCAATTGGTGCCTTATAGCAAAACATTTGCAGAAGTGTTGGCAACTGTTAGTGAATGTCTTTAGCAAACTGTCGCCAACAGACACAACCCAGTGAAATACCTACTTTAGGCCACACCAATTTAATTTCTTGGTTCACCGATTCGCTCGCTCCAATTTTTGGAAAAAAAAAAAAAAATTACCACTCAGCAAATTTTCACCATTAATGAAACAATTCACCAACTTTCTGGTGTAGCAAATTGACCTTTATATTATAAGCTCCTTAAAGTGTGGGTACAGGTGCTGTTACTGTACAGTAATAGTGTTTTTGTACTTTTTCAAGCTGAAAACTTTTTATCCTATATGTTTTGGATTGGACCTTACCTTTACCCCAACCATTTTACAATTTTTATCTTTATTTTTATTTCGCCCTCTCGCTCCCTATTTTTCATGAAAAAATCCGTGAACCAAGAAATTAAATTGGTGTGGCCTTAAGAAGAGCATAGTTCAGAGACAGTAAGACTAAGTACAGTGTAGATGTGACAGATGATGAAGCAGTGTTAATGTTGTGTGTACCTCTGGGCCTCCCCAAAGGCCAGGAAAGCCTCGTTAGCACCGGCCACTTGTTCTCGCATCCCCACATCACAAAACACATCACCAAACTCTATATGTGATAAACACCAGCAAAGGGTAAGGAAAGCATGCGGGGTGTTAGTAGAGACAAAGAGTGACTTGACTGTGTAAGTGTGTTCCCAAAGTTAGGCGACAATGATTTGATTACATGGATGACATCTGCACACACATCAATTCATTTGTCCCCCCAAAAAAAATTGCAACTATACCATTACAGTAGATCATACCAAGATGCTATCAAATGAACGAACTAAAAATTGCCTAAACAACATAGGAAAATCGATACTAATGATAAATTGCCTATTTTCCTACAATGTACAAAATTTGAATGTGTTCAGTTATTTTTTTCAGCCTCCCAGACAGCTTAGGTCATATTCATAATGAAGGCAACTTTTTTTTTGCCCAACTTTTTTTTCTTGCACACTCGCATCGGTTTTCGTGAGCCCAGATGACGTCATCCATACAATGGAATCACTGTGGCCTCGGATGGGAACATGTACAGTATCTGCTGCTGCTGTGTAAATGGTGTGTTGATGTAAATAAGAACAGTGGTTAGTAGTTGAGGAAGGATGGTTAGTTCAGTGAGGTGTGTTGTACACTCACTGTACCCACCCCACACAGTACACTGTTACCTGTGGGCCTCGGCAAACTTTGTGAATGCCTCGCTAGCAGCGACTTGGGGCTCACGGGCACCGATCACTGAAAACACATCTCCAAATGCTGCAAAGGGGTAAATTCAAATACAAATCAACACAAAGTTTGAACACATTAGATATGAAAAACACATTCAGAAAAATTTCCTTGGATTACAATGATTCAAAATTCTATTTACAGGGCTGACTCAAACTTTAGATTTTTCTCTGTCAGCAACTTGGTGATTTTTATTGTTAAACCTAAATGATATTTTACAAGCTTAGGCAAGTACATTCATCAGTTTCAGTCATCTTTTTTCAGTTTTTTTTAGACAGACGAGGTGAATTTTTCAAATTTTCCCTCCCTACAAGCAAGTACAGTACTGTGATGCACTACATTTTGTACTTATGCCCAACTGCTATGTGGATATACATGTGTACAAGTGTATACCGTTAACAAATCAAGAACTACAGCAGCAACCTAATAGTAATACATGGTGCAGTATTATGTTTACTTTTTGTTCACTTCTATTTACCATAGTTTTTCTGAAATTAATTTCATCAGGTTGGTAGATCATAAGACATAAGAATTTTCTTTTACACAACCAGTTTTTCTCACCAGCTACATATAGCGGCGAGAAGCAGAACTCCAGTTAGAAGCTCCGAGGAAGATGTCTGACAGACATCGAAACATCAGCAGGTGAGAAAAACTGGTTGTGCAAAAGACAATTCTTATGTACCATAATTCTTACAAGAATGCCTACAAGAATCCTTTCCCAAGCCATTCCTATCCCAAAATTCTACATGTATACATGTACTGTACATTCTTTGACCTATCATATTTTGAGTTAATCTAGATGCATAAGTATAACACAGTCACCCCCACCTTTATGTGTTTGTGACAGCTCATAGCAGGCTCTCATCATCTTCTTGGTGTGCTCAGCCAGACCATGGTACATGCCTGCTGTTCTCTCCAGGTCCTGCAGTTTCTTTACTAGGCCATCTGTGGAATGAGTCAGAATTGATACAAGTCAAAATAATATTCATTCAACACAGTCTGCCTTTTTTATATAAATAGCAAGACTACATTCTAAATTTAAAAACAACAACAACTAGAGTTCGGCGACCTCATACCTCCATGAAAATTTAGAGCTTTCGTAAATTTCATGCAATTGACTAACAAATTAACATAATTTATGCATGGTATTTTTCATCATTGATTAACGTACACATGTCACAATTATAAAATTCCCATTATTAATCATAAAGCGTTTTTGCAATTTTTACATAAATTATGCAAATAAGTTCCTCATTACCATATTTGGTATCTGCTTATATTCCACCTACATAGTTAACATGTATTACATTTATTGAAGTCCAGTTATTGAAAACAATGGAATTATACAATTTCCTCATTAATTATGCAAATTAAGTCCTCATTTGCATAAAATGTATATCATTATGAACATCTTTGCCTAAGGTACCCGCATGCCTAATATGATGCCAATCCATCAATCCTTTCTGCAGTTATCCTCTTTAAAATGTCTTGACAAAAACGCCCCTGCAGTTCCGAAATTAAATTTTAGGGGGCTGCAACCTGCCCCACTTTGTCATGACACTGCAAGCTATCTACCAGCCAAATGTCAAGACCATATCACATCCAGGACAAGAGATACATTGAAAAAACTGCCAGGATATGATATCCTCATTAATTATGCAAATGTACACCTATTTTGCATAATTAGTATTTAATCTTGTACAACATTGTCTAAGGTACCTACATACCAAAAATCATGAAAATCCGTTATTCCCTTCTTGAGTTATCCTCGTCAGAAGTTTTTGACAAAAATGCCCCTGCTATCCCCAAACTAGACGCTAGGGGGCCCAAACGTACGTAATTTTTTCCTGAGCACAAGAGCTATCTAATACTTAAAAATCTTGACCATAGCATGTTCAGAACACCAAGATGGCAAAACCGGAAGTTGCGCTGCAGTACCAAGGCCACACACCAGGGGGCCCAAAATTGACCTTGACCTTCGTCTTCCCAACCCCTACCTACATATCAAATATCATCGTAGTCCATCAAGAGGTTCTCAAGTTATGATGACCACAAATATGCGGACACACAGACACACACACACACAAACACACACACACACACACAGACACACTCAAAACTATACCTCCATTTTTTCATGGAGGTAATTATATCCAAGCCGAGAACGTTGCCCAAGAATAACAAGGATAGGTCATTTGTGCTTACTGTAAATGCAGAAACTTTTGCGGTGGTTTAAAAAAAGTTTAAGGTTTGCAGTTTTTGCGGTGGCCCCTTACCGCAAATTTAAAACCACCGCGAACATTTTTCCATGGCGGTAAGAGACTACAGTGCATGGTGCTACCACGAGCTTAAAACCATCGCAAAATGTCCTTTTTCCTGCTACTGCGAAATTAAATCCCTGCGAACTTAAATGCATTTACAGTATTTAAAAAAAAAAATCACTTTTAAACAATCTCTCAGTTTGCAGAATGACTTTTGGTTACATCAACTTAGTCTAGAGAACAGTAAATTGGGTATAGAACTAAGGAGTAATCTGGTAGCCTGGTTCCAAGGACAAATCTTCTGTGGAAAAGTGACCAAACATCACTGCAGGGCATACTGTGTCCCCTGACTGACCCCAACCTACTTTCTGGACACATTAATCACGTACATTTTGTACATGTTTTTCTGTCCTACTACCCTGCCATTGAACCGGATCTTATGTGCTTACATACACATCACATAGTACATTTTGTATCACACTTGATATGGCTATACAAATACCAGGCATAACTTATGTACTACTAGTACAAGAAGTATTACACAAGATCAAAATCAGCCAAGATCAGTATGGTTGTGTTGGGCACTTATCAATGTAAATCTCAAGTGAGTCAGAAATGGGCTTTATATCATAAAAAATTCTCTCATAAGCTTCACATCACGAAAACTTCTCAACACTCTCACATACACATTTTCACCTGATATTAGCTCACCCAAATCACTCTCTTAAGCTGGCCTCATGTACATTTCATTTCATTTATTTACAAGTCATGGTAATGGTATATCCATTGTTAGCAACTTAATTACAATTCAGCCTAAAGCCTTAAACTAGTCCTAACAAGGACAAAGATACAGCAGTCCAGTCAAAAATGTCCAAAATGATTACATTATGATCTGGTCTATGTGTCACTGTCTGAAGAGGTGTTCTTCCATTGGTCATGACAGAGAGGACAGATGCGATGTACAGTACATGCATAATATACACTAAAAGGTTCATTGTACAATTTGCAAGGAGGGAATTACCCATTTCTTTTTGACAAGCTAAATGAAAACAGGGCTCGAAATTCATTTTTGGGATTAGGTGCACTGGTGCACCCAGCTTAAAAAATTGAGTGCACCAAAAAAATTTTAGGTGCACCACTAAAATTTAAGTAACAACCTAATAATAAAAGTTAGTTACAAACTATCAAATTCTTAAACAAGTACCATTACATACATTTTCATTATCTTTCTAACACCAAGATGTCAAGAATATGATGTACACTAGTGTACTTTGATATCTTTACATACATAAACGTAAGAAAATATTTGGGTGCACCCTGCAGATGTGCACCCACTGAAAATAATTGGGTGCACAGCTCCAATTTTGGGTGCACCTGGGTGCACCTCATGACATGCACCCAGTATTTCGAGCCCTGCTGTCTGAAGAGCTGTTCTTCTATTGGTCATGACAGAGAGGACAGATGCGATGTACAGTATATGCATAACTAGAGTTCGGGGACCTCATACCTCCATGAAATATTTATTGCTTTTTTGTGGACGGTATGTATGTTTATAGTCGGTTGTATTTGAGAGTAATGGTTATAAATGTTATGGGAAAGTATTGGTGTATTTATTTAATGACACAGAGGATGTCCATCTGATTAGTAATTATTAAAATGTGACACTTTATTGTGTAATGTGCGTTGAAGAGGTCGACGGCATATGGTAGCGTGGTGTTCCTTTGGCTTGATGTTTGGCATTTAAACTGTCTAAGGTTGTCAGCATTATTGAGGTTCGACTATGTGCCTCAGAGCGGTGTGGTGGGAGGAAGTTGGGAAACTCAGAAAGAAGAAGGGATGTGGCCAACTTTAGTCAGATGGTGATTTGATTTTCCACCAATATGTCATAACATCAGCTGTTCACACGGTACAAAAATGAGATGCACACTTTCCTCTGATAGCCCTACATCAACTGTAAGATGAATACTTGGCGCCAACCCCGTCTGCTAAAAAACAAGACCATTGGCTACGAAAGAGACAACTAACAACTGTCCCTTATCGTAACGAAATCAGAACATCTGTATCGCCCATAAAACTTCTGACACCCAACCCATCTAAGATGAGAGGACCTAATGGCATTTTAATCACCATATCACTCAAATCAGCAGTACAGTATGTGAGACATCCATACCTGTTAAGCATTACTGTTAAATGTACCTCAACTTCTTACAATTATACTTACGCTTCACATCTCCATGATATCCTAAGCAGACATAAATAAAACTAATTATCATATTCAAAAAACTCGGGGTTCCCCAAACAGCTGTCATACAAATCACCTCACTATCTGCTTGGAGCTAAGCCCATTAACAAACACTTAAAGCACGATGCCTGTTCCAATATATCGCAGATATAGGGGGGATTTCTGATATTATTACATCGATTATAACGACAGATACGGCGCCCAAAATCACATCGATTCGAGCTTTCATCACAGCCCACCAACACAACAAGTATGAAACCAATCCATCCAGCCGTTCTTGAGTAATCTTGTACGCAGACAGAGACACATAACAGAAAATATAACCTCCATGACATTTCATGGAGGTAACTACTGTGCCAACTGTTACAAATATTTCAAACAGTCCTAAGCAGACATAAATAAAACTACTGGGGGCTCCCCAAACAGCTGTCACCTCACTATCTGCTTGCAGCTAAGCCCATTAACAAACACATACAGCACGATGCCTGTACCAATATATCTCAAATATAGGGGTGATTTCTGATATTATTACATCGATTATAACGACAGATACGGCTCCCAAGATCTCATCGATTCGAGCTTTCATCACACCCCACCAACACAACAAGTATGAAACCAATCCATCCAGCCGTTCTTGAGTAATCATCTACACAGACAGAGACACATAACAGAAAATATAACCTCCATTCCATGACATTTCATGGAGGTAATAATTATACACTATAACAGGTTCATTGTACAATTTGCATGGCGGGAATTACCCTTTTTCTTGACAAGCTAAATGAACAGTAGACCACAGCTTAACATCTCATCATAAGAACCTTCTGGTGGTGGTGTATACTGTAAATGCATTTAAGTTCGCGGGGATTTAATTTCGCGGTAGCGGGAAAATGGACTTTTCGCGGTGGTTTTAATTTCGCGGTAGCAACATGCACTGTAGTCTCTTACTATTGTGGAAAAATGTTAGCGGTGGTTTTAAAATTTGCGGCGAAGCGGCCGCCGCAAAAACCGCGAACATTAATCCACCGCGAACATTTCTGCATATGTATGTTTGGTGAAAGACATAGCCAAAGTTGAACTCATGGTTCTAGTTCCAAAGGCTGGATCGTCAACCACTGGACAATGTTACAGTATGTTTGTTACCTATACACAGGCAGATTTACTTGTCCATCAGTCTTAAAAAGTAGTGTTTAATAGTGATTTAGTTTGTTTAGGTACGATACAGGTACAGGTATCTAGGTACACAGCCCTACAGGCAGACACTGTAGACAGGATTCTTAGTTCTTGTGTCAATCAGAAAAAATCATTTAAGGGACAATGAAAAAGTGGCCAGGTGTGGTTACTTTTCCAGGTTTGACTATAATTTTTTTTTTCCTTACCATTACAGAGGATGGCTCTGCTCAACCCCAGGGCATCTGCGGTACTGGAACTCATGTTCTCCACAAACTTGTGCTTGATTTTCTTCAACACTGGGAATCACAACAACAACATTCTTTTAAAATAAAACAATGTTGCCATCATAAAGCTACTACAGTGCAAGGAGCAATCTTTGATTTTTGAACAGTTCATTCTTACATAAAAGTTTAAAGTAAAGCCTTTCCTGCACCAAATTGTGCATAGGACAGTATCCATTTCTGATTCTGTAGCCCTGTAAAAAATGTAAACGAAGGAAGACTTCTGAGATGAATTAATGACTCTTACCTATGTCCAATGTCTTTCCTTGTTTGGGATCTGCCTTCAGTTTGTTGTAGTTGATTGTCACTTCACCCTGTAACAAACCATACAGAAGCACATTTATTAAAAATGGCTTTGACAAAGATATGCGCAAATTTTTTTTCGCGCACAATACCCCAACCTATTATTAAAAATGCTAAACATCATAATCTGGTCTACATGGATCTGTGGGGTTTTGTGGCATAACTGCAGCGTGTTTGCCAGAGATCCTCAGGGTTTAAATGCTGTCATGCTACCGATCTTGTTTCTTGTTTTTCTCTACTCAGGTGTAAAAGCTCTACCCAGGTGTAAAAGGGGGTTACTTTGGTTAGGGAGGTAAAGGTGGTGGGAGGAGAGGGATAGGCTCTGCCTTCCAATTCCATGTCCTAGACACTTTGGATAACATTACCCACTGCCCCAACGGCCTTGGGACAACCTTTCCATTTAAAATTGCAAGACGACCTACGAGAAATGTGACCATCTTAGTTCTAACCCACCTTCACAGCCTGGATCTGTCTGGCCACCTCCACTTTTGTCTTCCCCTTGACTGACTTCCCGCCCACGCCAACGATCTCGTCTCCAGACTCCAGCGTGGCTTCCTTGGCGGCGGGCGTGTTATCGAACACCTGCACGATGTACAGACAGGGGCAGAGCGGAGCCCCGCCCCCTATACTGATCCCAATAAGATTCTGGCTGTCCTTTTCAAGGGTTACACTCCCCGGGATGGCCTGCATCCCCCTGAAAAAGATAACAGTGAACGGTAAGCTTTCATTGTACAATATAATATACAGATAACAGGGCTCGAAATACTGGGTGCATGTGCACCCAGGTGCACCCAAAATTGGAGCTGTGCACCCAATTATTTTCTGTGGGTGCACAGGGTGCACCCAACTATTATCTTGGCTTTCTGTATGTAAAGATATCAAAGTATACTAGTATACATCATATTATAACATCTGGGTGTTAGAAAGATAATAAAAATGTCTGTCATTGTACTTGTTTAAGAATTGATAGCATGTAACTTAAGTTTTGTTTTTAGATTTTTCTGACATTCTGCTTAAATTTAAGTGGTGCACCTAATCCCCAAAATGAATTTAGTGGGACCGC
This sequence comes from Branchiostoma floridae, assembly GCF_000003815.2. Classification (NCBI taxonomy): domain Eukaryota; kingdom Metazoa; phylum Chordata; class Leptocardii; order Amphioxiformes; family Branchiostomatidae; genus Branchiostoma; species Branchiostoma floridae. The sequence continues at coordinate 1,869,646 of NC_049991.1, read as the reverse complement.
GTGGCGCAATCGGCAGCACATTTGACTCAGGTCCAGAAGGTCCCGAGTTCAAACCCCGCCGTGTCACCGATCTTGTGCCCTTGGGAAAGGCACTTTACACGACTTTCCTATATAGGCTACAAAAGTCTTCAGCAAATTGAAGTTGGTAGCCTCAAAAACGGAAGAATTTCGAGCCCTGAGATAAAAATTGAATAAGTGTTATGTCAGTGGGGTTCAAGCACCGCCAAAATGACCACGCCAAGGGCTCTGAGCTTTTGGCGGTTTAGCGTGCTGGGTTTGTGATCTGGTGGCCTGGGTTTGGCATGGGTTCAAATCCGAAGAGCCAGTTTTTACTCATTTCTGACTGTAACTGCAATATTCCTTTCATCTTGTGGGGAATAAAGGAAAAAAAAGGTTTTCTCAGTCAGTGCTTTGAGTTTGCCTGAAACAATTCGTAAGTTAGTGATATTGTTAATTTAACGCAAGTTTGCAGTGTCATGAAAACTGTGAAAATACAAACCACTAATATGTCAAGATTTACAGTATTCTGTGTTACCAAAAATGACGAGAAGCACCGAAAAAATGAGATTTTACCCGTCATTGAAAGGTTCTATTGTATTGCAGAAACATGCTATGTTATGCTACAATACAAAGGCTCTCCACAATTCACTAAGTACTATCATTCTGACACAGCAACGAATGTAATAAAAATCTATCATTTTTGCACACCATGAAATAATTCCGATTACAAATTATTGGGGGTTCGCTTAAAAGGCTGGGCTGTCTACCAGGCCAGGCTACCTGGCCTGTCTACCTGGCCTGGCTATCACGTCAGGCTATTCAGATCCCCCCATTCATAGCCCCATCATGTGGCACTCAGCCAAAATAGCTGATTGACAGGCATAGTAATTGCTAATTTTCAACCCTGTCAGTGCCCTGAGGTTGGCCTGTCCACTGGTTGGACCCTTCAGGAATGTGTCTGGGAGGCCTTCCTTGCAGCTGTCAGGAACACATTCAAGTACTGTACCAGTACTGTGTTCGGTAAATGCTTTAGGGTGTTAGACCTAGAAAACAGAGGTCCTGGGTTCAAATCCTTTGACATGTCACGAAATCTGTGCTGTTAACAGTACTTTCCCCACTCCAACTTGTACAAGGGGGTTGGAGAGATTGTTGGCAGTGGAAGGAGAGGATTGGGCTCTGTCCTGGACACAAAAATTGTACAGTGAATAACAATCCACAGCCTCAAAAATGCTATGTGACTACTAAGATTGTATATGTCAACATGGCATACTAGCAAGTGATTTATGCTCTCCCTTCTTGTTGCACAAGCTGAGATAGTTTCTGTTCTAGAAGATAGATATTCAATAAAGAAACAAATTTCTGTTGCTGGCAAGCCCACCTCTGTGAAAATTCAAGCGTCCGAAACTGCCCGGACGGCGTCTACAAGCGTCCAATGGCGTCCGAGCGCGTTTCAGACGTTCTGGACGCGTTCATTGCCGTCCGAAACGGCCGCGGACACATCGTGAGCGTCCGTGCCGTTCTGTCAGATTTTATGGTGAACGGCCGAACGGCTGAAAGACCTTCCATTGCCGTCGGAGACGGCCACTGATGGGGCTATAAAATACTTAGTCACCCGACGCCGGCAGACGGCTGCGTCTTTTCTTATAATCCCCACGGGAAACATGACGTTTTAACTTCTGCACATGCGCCAATTACAGCGGGTGAATTCGAATTTCAGACCGTTGAACACTCCGGCGGTTGCAGGACTTATGTTCAGAAGGTGACTATTTCTGTGGATTTCATGTCCGTTTGTTAAATTTTGCGCACTTTTGGACCAAGGACTTCACGTCTAGACGTAGCAGCTGATGTTTGTACGACATTGTGCTGAGGTTGGGTTTACGGCGATGACTGTATCCGTTATTTATACTAAAAAGAATGTACATGTACCAAAAGTATTTGTCGTGCGCCGACAAGGGGGAAAAATTATACTACTTACTCGAAGCAGCAAACCTTGGACAGCAGAAATCACAGATGTGACAGACGTCAAAAGAAGCAGCGGTTCTTCCGTTAGCTGATTGTCGATACTTTGCAGGCGCCGGTAAGTGAATACTTCGCATTTTATTCTAATTTTTTGTACATTCATCTGTTGCAAAGTTTACCGACGACTTGTTGTTACGGGTGCCCTCCCCACATACGCGAAGAAATGATAAAATTTAGGATCTTGTTTTGATGCCACAAAATAAAAAGAATTATGAACACGTTGTAGAATACTTGTAAAAAATATCTGTGGTTTCTATTAAGAATGATAATGCTGTTAAAATGTAGATTTAGACAACAGATAATGAGATAGCACCTACCGATTTTGCCGGTGCCAATCAAAATCTTAGTCGGCTCTTCCAACTACTTGGGGTTAGGAACTTATGAAACGGAAGACTTTATTTCGCTACCTCGAAATAAAAAAAATGACTTATGATCTTTGTAGAAAATTTAACGTTATTTCACATTTATATATCCAGTCTTTAGCAAATACTGGTGCAATTAAAATTTACGATAGAAAATTTCAAACGTCCTGTATTTACCCTTGATGTTATGTGGGCTCGTCCATTCTGATGTAACGTGTCGGCACGGCGGCACAAAAAGCCGCGGACACGATTGAAGGCCGGATTGAATTTCGTACATGTAGCAAAGTTGATTAAATGCCGCGGAGTACGTGGAAACAATTTACGAAGAAATTTGTTCAAGTTGTGTTTGATTTTAGCTAAACCTGACGGCCCGGTGGTGGGTGGTCTTCTACAATTCACTGCCTGGCTGAATATTTGTTTGTTTGGTATGTGGCCGGCAACGCTTGTCCCAACAGGCCATAAAATTATAGCCGTGACCGGACGGCGTCAGAAACGACGTCCGGGCAGCCGTCTACGCACGTTCCAAATTAAATGCACCGGCCCGTTATGAGTTTCTACCGTACTGCCTGACAAACTAAAACTGTGTCTTGAAGAAAAAATATTTTGCTAGGAGTTTGGCCCAGATATTACTCTCACCTCTCAAATAGAAGTACCCCCTGGAATAAAAGTACCCCCCGGACAAATCTTCAAAATCTAATAAAAGTACCCCCTGGAATAAAAGTACCCCCCGGAAAATTACCAAATTGACATGTAAACTGTGCCCATGCTACTTCAGTCCAAGAGAAGATGATAAGCAGGTAGGCTCTTTTTATTTATTTATGACTCAGTACCATATCAGTTATTTTTTATTTTTTATCTTTTATTACCATATCAGTTAATTGTATAAATAATGAACAGAATAATTCCCATGTTATTGCACATATTTTCTTTATCTGAGTGTCACACCATCAACAAAGATTAAAATAAAAGTAAAAAAATGACTGAAAATAAAAATTGAAGAAATAAAAAAAGAAGTTTATTTTATAATCATTGTTACAAAATAACATTTTGAAGAAACATTCCAACTTAAATTACCTTATTCACCACTTGTGCTATTTTCAATGTTGCAGAAACCAAGGTCATAGACACTGCCCCCTATCGAGAAATACGGGTACTGCAGAAAATATATGATTCTCTCGCGCATTACCGCGAGATTCGGCGTGAGTTGATGAATCCAACATGGCGGATCTTTTCGAGCCGATTGAACGCTATGCTTTGTTTTGGAATGATTTTTTCGTTGCTGGAACATTAAAACAAGTTGACTACGGGTGAAAAATAGTGGAAAAGTATTGGTAACTTTTTAATTTGTTTGTTTGGTGGTTCATTTCTGTGTTTTGATAGAGAATTTACGGAAGTAAGCGACTGTGTGTGTAGCATGTGACCTCGATGTTTTCGTCTTTGTTCAGCGCAACATTTCAAGATTTTTGGAAGGTTAAAGATGGTCTTAAACGAAAAGGATATATTTTTTTACGAGTCCAGTACCGAATCACTTGTGTTCCGCTATTTTTGGACCTGAACCAAAACGTTTTTGCAAGTCCAGAACTGGTCCTGCGTACCGGTACGCATCCCTAGTTATGTTTGGGCAAGGAGGTTTCAACCTCCTTGGTTTGGGTCATAGCGCTAGCGGCAGGGAAATCCGCGATGCCTCGTCCGAAAAATAGTGAATATTAAGCAAAAATACAGCGGAAATATGGGCAGAAAATACCAAACTTTCAATATTTTTGGGGTCCCTGGTTAGTAAAGAAAGCCCCAATTTGAAAAAAAAAATAAACGTACCGTCTAAAATAAGGACGTACCGGGTGGATTTTGAGGCGGAAAAAAATAAACGTACCGGTACGTTTATTTGAGAGGTGAGAGTAACCTTTAATAATATAGCGATGACAGCCTCTTGGCCTTTCATTCCATTTTCTGTCGAATTTTACGATCTGTACCCCCCGTGGGAAGGCGTGGTGGAGGCTACCGCCCGTACCAGCGGCCTGGATTACGCCGTTTATGCCCGTCGCAACCGGCGTCCGATCCGTCCCAGCAGCCTGGATTACGTCATTTACGTCCGTCGCAATCGGCGTCTGGTCCGTCCGCAGAGACGTCTGTTCCCAGCGGGGGGCCCGCCCGACGGAGCGCGGGAGCGTCCGGCTGCCCGCTTTCAGACGCCGTCTCGGACGTCCCGAACGTCCGACCGGACGCGTCTAAAGTGCCAATCTAGACGCGTCCAAGCGTTTGTTATGCCGTTCGGACCGTCTTGGACGTTTCGTCGGGCGTTCAAAAGCCCGTCCCATGCCGTCCGCCGCCGTAACCGTCCAAAGCGTCCCAATAATTTAAGACGCCTTGGACGGTTGTCGCAAACGGCGTTTCGCCGTCTGAGACGCTTGAATTTTCACAGAGGCATTCTTACACACACACACACACACACACACACACACACACACGCACACACACACACATTTACACACCAACAAATAGACACAAACACAGTGCTGGTACTTGTGTTCCTGACATGCTGCAAGGCCTCCCAGACACATTCCCGAAGGGCCCAGCCAGTGGTGGACAGGGCAACCTTGGGTCACTGGCACTAGCAGGGTTGGAGATCAGCAATTACTATGCCTGTCAATCAGCTATTTTGGCTGAGTGCCATATGATGGGGCTATGAATGGGGGGATCTGAGTAGCCTGACGTGATAGCCAGGCCAGGTAGACAGGCCAAGTAGCCTGGCCTGGTAGACAGCCCAGCCTTTTAAGCGAACCCAATTATAGGCAATAGCTTTCTTCTTTCTTCTTCTTTGATATGCTTTGTAGCACATCAAGCAAAGAAGCATTATCTAGTCCTGTTAGGAATAAACTTTATAACCTAGGTCGCATCCTGGTTCGGTAGGAATATCCCAGGTAAAGAAACATCACATAGGTTATCACAACAAAGGGGAGGGGCGGATAATAAAAATGCATAACAGGTGTCCGAATTCTCTTACAATTTATCCTCTTCCAGCTCGTAGTCCATCATGTTGGCTTCGAAGAAATCCACGATTCCGACGTCTCCAAAAGTTCTTGTACTGGAATGTTCAGTTCAGTGCTGTCTAGCGTGCGAAATTTGCCATATTTCTGTGTCCCAAACTGGAGAAAAATAATATCGTAACCGGAGCTTCGTTTTCATTCCACGTAGACGACATCTCGCGAGAACTCGTCAAAAATGTCACGTGATAGAATTTCTCTCGTTCCCAGGGCACTACTCCTCAAGTCTTGAGCCCAAGTTCTCATTTCAATTTCTTTATTTACGTTTTATGTAACCTTCATAATAGTTCTTTCAAGACATTTCGACCCCTACAATTTTGATACGATCTGTACAATATCCCAATCTCTAAAAACTTTGAGATTTACTTCAGGACGTTTTGAGTGACATCCATCACTCTTCTTCTGCGTCACTGGAGTGAGCTGGCAGACTCAAATAAATCAATAACAATGTTATCTATCAATTCAATCTTGATTTGTTCTGTCAGTTCATTTTACTAGTGACGTTTGATAAGAGTGATGGATGTCAGTCAAAAAGGCCAGAAGTGAATCTCCGAATTGCATCCAGTTTTAGAGATATTATTACAAATACATTGTAGCTGGAATGACGTTGACATTTACAGATCACACATATGACATGAACATACCGTTTATGATATATATACAAACATATCTATACATAACAGTACATAACCTCTGCATATCATTTCGTACTGGATTCTGTATGATGCAATTATCTTTTTTGACCGACAGGTGAATTTGGTGGAGAAAATAATTCTGAAATTTTGCATGAATCTGAAAACTAGGGCATCACATGATGTTTTTCAGGTTGTCGACCTTTTGAAGCCGTGCCAAAGTTCTTTCTTTTGCCAGATCAGCACATTTCGAGACATCCTACACCCTTCCTGTTGACGTATGATCCAATCATATGACGACCAATCATAGCGCCTCTGGCGTAGGCAGGTCTGTAGGCGTTGTCCTCATCAGCCAATCACAGTGTAGTAAACAATCATCCGCTGTTCTGGGTAATGTTGCTGCCCCCGGTTCCCAACAATGCCTATATTTACGTTTTCTCCTAGATTTCCAATCGTTCGTCAAATTCCTTATTAGACACTGCCACAATATATTTGTAGCACCTTGGAGGGTATTTAGGGCTGCAAATATTGTAACTGTGACGCTTGAGCATCGATTTTAGACTGCTCCAAATGTGACGACTGGGGGAGTGACAGCAATACCCAGTACGGAACTGGTTCCAACTGGTTTTGAGTTGTTCAACAAAGGTAAATAAGAAGTTGGCCTTTGCCGTGTGTAGAGATTATAGATATACCACTCGGGACAGAGCCTTTAACTACATGTTGCGCTTTACAGCTGTCACCGAGAACACAAGATTGCGGGGTTCTTTTAAATAGAGGGATATAGAAACAGGTAAGGGCGCCATTTTTTGTGTGTTCTCTGTTGTTTTGGACTGAACTACCTTGCTGAAACCATTCCGCTTCGTCGAGCAAAACAACACGACTTTCATGGATCAAGATTTTGCCTGAAGCCACTAAAGGGGCCGACTAGCTCACGACATTTCGACTGGACTTGTCGGATTCGTTCTTTTTCAGATGACTCTACGAAAGCTTAGCCCGCTAGTTGGATTACATGTAACGTTTTGTACCATAGAATTCTCAAGCTTTGCTTGAAATTTGGTTCCATGTTGTTTTTAAAGACCCCGTCTGTCCAGTTTCTAGATCTTGTTACCACCTTGCAAGGACACTAAATGCTTGAACGTCAACACCAAAAATGACCATCCACCTGGAAGATTCTTCTGACGTGTATGGCACGAAGACATGTTGTGTCTTGTTGTTTTTTTGGCGCCAGGATTTTAGTTGCAGTCATTATAGGAGGTGTCCATTTTGCACCTGTCAAAGTAATTCCTAAGGGGGCTATTAAGATGGCAGGTAGTGAGGGGTTTTTCCAAGGGGGTTCCACTTTCTGGCTTATTTGATGCCTGCTAAGATTTAGTCTAATGTCATTGCCCCCCAAAATTTGTCAGATTTCACAGATGTGTCAATCCCTGGTCGGCAGATTATCAAAAACATATGCTCCTTGTTGTTGTTTTTACTGTTGTTTTTATTTGTCGTTACCATCTGTAATACTATTTTTACATTTTTTCATCAAGAAAAATTATTTCCATTGCTCTGACTGTCATAATGTTGCCTGGGTGTCATCATAATTTTTTATTTTTTATCATACTCATCATTAGCATTGACCAACAATATTTTGTGAGAGAGCTTTAAACTTATGTAAACTTTAATATTAGAATAGGATGGCACCAAAATTAAGAAATATCATCACACACTCATTTACAATAAGTGTTGTATATGTAAACCAACTCTCGGCTTAGATGTTGGAAAACCTACATTTTATTTTGCCCAATAGGGCTGATAAGTAGATATCTTAAGTTATACTACTAGTAAGTTATCTAACCTTGACACAGCCCACAGTAGCCTGGATACCAGACCCCAGCCCAAACTCAAAAATTTCTCTTGTGCACACGATAGATATTTTTGAGATCGGGCTGAGGTCTGGTAACCAGGCTAAGCCCAGTGTGCTGTACAACGCCCCTTGACTCGTCCAATATGTCGAGTAGTTGTCAACTTGCCATCCCCAAATGAAGTCCTATAAATTTTCCCTGCGTCAAGGACTTGGCAAAGTCCAAGTAGTTCTGACAGGCTTGTTTTAGTAAGTAAGCCGCATTTCCAAGAATTCAGAGTCAGATGACCAAACTCTCCTTGTTTAAACTGTACCCGTGGTTGGGCTGGTAGATTTGATGATACAGAATACACCAATGTTGTACAATAAAGAATTTACAACACAGTGTATTACATATCACCCATGGAAGAGCTTGGATGTAATGTGTTTTATTTATGTCATGCGTACCTGAGAAAGTATACGTTTCAATGCTAAATTAGAAGCTGAGAAAATTTAGTGTCCTCAAACAAAAAATTTTAATAGCAGTGACCAATTCCAACCAATGTCTGAATCCGGACTGTATATTGTATTCGCATTTGCGATAGCGGTGAACTAGGCGAATGCAAAGTGCATTGGAGTTATTTGTTGGAAGCCAGTGTACATGTAAAATTTTAATAACAGTACTTAAAGTCTTGGTATGATGTAATAGTATAATAATTTAGATGTATCAATTGTATCAGTGTGTGACAGTTCCAGATGTACATGTAATGTAAATGTAAAGTCAGTCCAGTGCTTAATTACTCCTGATCTGCCCATAAATCTATATAGGGTTCAGTTTCAAGGGTAATTGTTAAGAGCCAAACCAGTCTCACCAGCCACAACCACTTCAAGGCCAATGCCCTTATCTAGTTCCCCACATAGCAGACGAGTCCGGATGTATCTGCCCAAATGTTTTCTGTGACGTCTGTCACGTTGTCTCCTTAATTGTTGCCAGGCCCTCACTTTAGGCACCCTTATGTCATTACTGTCATGGGTAACTCTATATTTATATGACCCAGACTTACCCCTGCAATGCAAGGTGCCCTATATTTATGTATAGAGTCATTGGTGCATATTCAAAGACAACATTACAATTTAGTGTTTTGTCCAATCTATAGTAGGCCAAAAATTGTACAGTTACTAATTGATTGCATGATATTAGCATACAGGCGAATAGACAGGAGACACAAATCAAGACCATTTGGATTGCATCATCAAAACAAATCATTATCATAATTTATGCCTCGTCAGGAGGTTAGAGGTCAATACCCAGGAAGCACAGTCATCTTTGAAGATACAGCTTTGCTGTCTTCGGTTGCTGTTTTGGTGAATATTAACTCTTAACTGTGACCAACACTGTTATCATGGTCTTCATATTCTGTTTGAACAGAGTAGATTCCAAGGAGGTTAATGGTAAGTCCTTATAATGTTCAGAATCCTACAACTATACAATGGCTGGTACAGACTAGTACTATGGAGACAGTATTGTTGACATCCTTGAACTGGCAAAGTACAGTACCTCCTACAGCAGTTTTTGTATGGGTTTGAGTGTTTGCAGCTGTAAGTCCTTCGGATGGATCGTAAATAATCTTGAAGACAAAGCTGTTCAACCGATTTTTCCAGTTAAGTGTAACTTGTATTGAGTTATTCTGTTAGTCTTAAGTGTTACTGATAAGGAAGATTGATGGATGTCACTCAAAACGCCTGGAAGTACATGACATAGTACAGTCATGTTAAACTCTCTGACTTGTTTTTTAATCCAGTCGTAGATATTGAATGAATATTGTTTACATGGATGGCTAACCTGAACATAAATATATTTTGATGGATTTGATTTGGTTTGATGCACATCATTTTTCTTCACTGTGCCAATATTTTTTTATCATGTAGTATTTTGTGCTAGTTATGAAATACTTCTTATTAATTCTAAGAATCCTTTTTCTGTTTTCAGGTTTTGGATAGTGTAGCTATTAAAGTGAGTGGAAGTGTGAGCATACCAAAGGCAGCCACCGTTCTAGGTGCTGCTCCCAAAATAGGTGCCATCATTTCGGATTTACCTCAGGTTAAATGGGTAGGTACATGTTTTTCCATATATTTTTACGAGTATACAGTACCAATTTTGCATTGTTCCAGTGCCCTTTAGTGTGAATCATAGTGTTTTGTTCATTATGGCTAGGGGAATTGAAGTCATTTTTGGAGGTTATGTATGCAAATTATTTAAGATGCACATTGTGATTGGTCAGAATGACAAAAGATGCACATTGTGATTGGTCAGAATGACAAAAAAGGGTATTAGAAATTTGTATGAAATCTTTCTGGCTGAGTTGATAAGTAGGGCAGATGGACAGGTAAACTAGGGTGTGGTAAGGTCGTTGACCTCAGGTATTGTTATTCTATGGATGCAACCTGTTTGGTTCATATGCCCATGGGAATACACCTGTGTGTCTGTTGCTAGGAGAGAAAGCCTTTTATTTCGTACTGTATTACTGTACCCTGTTTAAAAGCATACCTTAAAAGCATTCACAAGAACTTTGTAATCCGAACCAATTTTATACAAAATGCACGAAACGCTATGCAATTTAAACATAAAATCATATGGGATTTGCAGTAATCCTTTTGTGAAATGCACAAATCCTATGGGATACAAATTTTTATGCAAACCGGCTGACTGCTACATTTAGAGAAGGTAAGATTTCTACCTGTGCATTGTATGGGAATATAACGCTAGTTCACCTTTATCCGCGGGGTGACCTATATCCGTTGTTTGGCAAAACAGTGTATTTAGGCACATCAGTTCGACGGGTGGTAGTTTTAAACTGCAATGTACTGAAAATATTGCAATTTTAAACCAACATCCGTCAACGTGATATCACCAAATACCCTGTTTTTGAAAGCAACGGATATAGGTTACCCAACGGATAAAGGTGAACTAGCATTATACCCTCACAAAGGCATATTCAATAGTGTTTCATTTCAATGCATCTGTAGCACTCTGTACCATATTTTTAAGTCAAAAGCAAACTTAAAGATATATTTGCTGTTCACCCTGTGAATTCCATGCAAGGATTTCGTGTAAGCAAGCATTGAAAAAATGTCACCATTTTTAGATCTAATACACAGTGACATTATAGTTATGACCCTAAGGCAGTCCAGAAAGGTCACATTATGACAGAGACCAATGAACTGACGTCAGAAACTGGTGAATTAATTATGAGAGTCATGGGATTATCTTGTCTGTCTGGTCTTTGTTGAAAAATTGGAGAAGAGCCAAGTGCAAGCTGTCACTGTTTTTTTCCTTTAATTCTTTGGAGAGAGAGTATTCAAACCCTTGCAAATGTACTGTGTGTTTGAACACCTGCTTGTTATGATATTTATCTCAACATTGCACCTGTGCATAGAGTGAAGCTCTTCCTTTTATCATTTTCATGAATATTATATATTCATCATCTTGACATTTACAGCAGAAACGTATTATGACAACAGTTCCAGCATGCCCGCAAGCCATAAAGCGGCTTCAATATAACGCCCCCCATTAGCATAAATCAATTCGTAAAAAAAACATTCAGGACTATAGGGTTTATTATGCACAGCGGTGCCTTACAGGAACATGATGATATAGAGACTATTCCCACGGCGACCCTTCTATGCTGATGACCTTGCAAGCTACGGCATAATAGCCTTTTTTTTGGACTGGCTTACGTGCAGCGTCATTATTCAGAGGGCAGGCATGTGACATAGACTTGATAACGCTGGCTAGAACCTGTTTGGAAGGCTCGGGATCTATATAGACACTCCAGGGTTATCGCAGGTGTAGACTGACCATGGCTCACTTCTGTCTCACCACAGCGCTCACCCAGACCATGCCTTGCTGGATCGAGGACGACCAGGACTTTAAACCCGAAAATTGGCGGTGGGACGTCAACAACAAATCCCCGGAGGTGCAGCTATCGTCGTGCCAATTAGCGGCGTATTTTCACGTCGATCCGGTGGATTCGAGCATCGGGACGGCAGGCGTGCGGGGGACCAAGGGGTTTACGACGGGCGAACACTACTGGGAGGTGATCTTCTTGGAGCCCCCCCACGGGACGTCGGTGATGGTGGGGGTGGGGACGAAGAAGGCTCTACTGCACCTGGGCAACTATCAGTACATCAACCTGTTAGGTCAGTTCATTACCTTCTGAAGGTCATGTTTTTGGTGGTGTTTGTATGTGTGTTTGTACATGTATGTGTGTTTGTATGCTTGTGGGTGAACAGCAGAACTTGAGAAGGCCTTATGGATGGATTGTGTCAAAGATCACAGTTTGGCATGTGGGTATATATTAGGTCTTGTTTTTCTTTTCAACAGTACAAATTTTCAAAGTACCTTCAAATCCTGTGTATGGCCAGCTTTCAATGGTAAGGAATTGTGCATACATGAACAAAAGTATATAGATCAAAATCAAGCCTTTCATTTCATTTAAATCAAGAAGAAAACATGATCCAAAATTTTGCCTTAACATGGAGAAAATATTTGCAAACAGGTGGTTGAATTGTGTTTTTACATGATATTTTTTATCGAATGTGCATAAATCCTTAAAAATACATGTACAAACACTACATTTGCCTTTGAATTTGGACCAGAAATCTAAAACAAAAAGTCATTCATTGTAAGTGTTTATCCAACCAGTTTCTAATTTGGGAAGGGTCTTATGTAATGAAAGCAACATCTTTACAAGTTGCCAGTGGCTCGACCTTTGTTATTTGTTCCGTCTGGTTTGGCGCCCACGGAAAGCTGATTCAGCTCGATAAGAAACAAACATCCCCTTCCCTCCGCTGACCTTGAACCATGGTACCAGTATGTTGTGCCAAACTCAAAGTCCAAACAATTAGACATAGTTAAGACTGACAGCTGCAAAGTTTGAGTCAGCTATTATGTGTGCTCTCGCGTTACAAAGGTCACCTTTTCAGTTGCTGCAGCCTGCAAAGAATCTCTTGATAGTGGTTCCTCGGCTGTTTCTGTTGCCTGAAAAGAATAATTAATTAAATTTGTTGTTTTTTCTTGTGAGTTGTACAATGCAGGTTTCTAGTCAGTGTTCGTCCTTCCGTCCATTAATGGAATTTTGCAGCTGGGGACAGAAAAAAACTTTGCCCGTTCAGTCCTCTGTGCCAGACAAAAATCGGCATCTATTATATGTTTAGATATTAATTGAACCAAGCTGATTATCTTCCAGCAAAATTTGCCCCTCAAAATGCAGGAAATAGTCAGGGTGTCAGTGTTTCAAAATTTTCCTGGGGGAGCATTATGCCCCCTGATCTCTTTGGATCATAGTGCCTTCGGCAGTATTTCCACTCAAAATCCAGGGGACGGAAAAAAAATTCAGGCTGGCTAGAACACTAGTTATAAATGTTTTACTCGTTGTGACGTATGCCCTAGTTTTCCTCTTTATCCAGATGGTAAAAATGGCTCTGTACTGCACAACCTATTTGGCATACACATAGTCAGAAGCAATTTGTATTCTTCTGCGAGACAATTCATGAATCTTTCATAAAGCCAGGCGTGTACGTGTTATTCAGAGCGTACTCTTATTGATTCAGGACGGACGGGGGTAATACGTCTTCTAGTGTTTCTCTCATTATCGGTCGGCCAGATTTCCCGGCGTAGGCATTCAGCCGCAAGAAAAAGTAATCAGAGGAATGTAGTGAGATTTCAGCAATTAGAATCCAACAGGGCCGGGGGAGGGGCACCATTTATCACTACTGCAGCAGGTGCATGGCAAATGGTTGGCTGGACTGACAATGGATTGACTAGTCTTTGGGGAATTCTGCTGGCTCGTCCATTTTTTAACGTTGGTGGGAGTGACACTAAGAGGGAAGAAATAGAATATTGAAAATGTAATTCCTTGGTAAGGAGAAAATGGAATGTTTGAAGTGGTTTCGGGTCCGTGATAGCACTCTAGTCACATGCAGTGCTAATAACAGTAATGGAATCACATGTTTAAGTGCCTTTAAGGACAGACTGAGCCAAAAACCACCTATTGGGAAGGGTGCTACTGACAAGGAAACTGTCTATTTCCAAATCCAACGCATCATAATACTGTAATAACTTTTAGCACTTAGACAAGAATTATAGAAGGCAGGACAAAAATTTTGCAAGTAGTTTTCAGACTTTGCAGTGAAGAGGTCAATGGGAAAACAAAACCACCAGGAACAAGTACACCATGTAGCTTATTAGATAAATTGCAGTTTTTAAGCCATCCTCTATATAAGTTTTTTTACACCATCAAAATCAAAATGTAGCAGGAAAGCTGACCTTTCAATATGGAAAAATTTGGATTAGTCCTAACTATTTGTCATGTAAGCATGTTGTAAGCCTGGTGTGTTATGCCAACTAATACCCGCTATATAGATACAGAATACAAAGCAATTGTGTTTGCTACATGAAATTAATTATTGACGTTGTTCTCCGTGCCCTAATCAGGTCGCGATGAAGAAAGCTGGGGACTGTCGTACAAAGGAACCACCTGGCACAACGGCAAATACCAGCAGTACACGGAGCCCTTCTACGACCAGACCACCGTGATCGGCGTACACCTCAACTTATACAACGGGACTCTAACGTACTACAGAAACGGGAAGTCGCTCGGCGTGGCCTTCCGATCAATCAACAGAGGGGAAGAGCTGTACCCGATCATCTGTTCCACCGCGGCGGAGACGGAAATGGAGCTCGGTATGCGAAGTTGCAGATTCAACTCTCTCCAAGAGAAGTGCTGTTTCACTATCATGCAGGCCATGAAGGGAAAACAGGCAGTGGACAAGTTACCTCTACCAACAGTCATCAAGAGCAGGCTGAAGGAGCAGTACTAAAAATGTAAACTCCTCCAGATGAAGTGAACTGAAAGAGCAGTACTAAAAATGTAAACCCCTCCAGATGAAGTGAAACGTCACCAAAATTCTGATTTTCTTATGATTGTAGCATCTCATATTTTTCAAAAGAAAATGCCAGAAGCAGCTGATGAGTTATACTTGCAGGCATTTGGATTTGAAATATTATACATGTATACCTCAGCAAAAGGTACAAGTATTCAACGATTTTGAGTTAGTTACTTGTCCGTCCTGGCTAGGAAAAATTATTGTGAATTGTTGCAGTTGGGGAATGGGCAGTTTATGCAAGTGAAATGGCAAAGAGATTGCAGCTACAATTATATCTTGATCTTAAGCCTGATACCCAGCTCAACAAGAGATTTCAGGTTAAAACTAGCCTGGAAAAGCCTTTATGGTTTGGATGACAACTTTGAATAACGCCAGTGCAATTACACAATGAACTCACAGTTTTCCCACTGTGGTCAAGGTGTTTTGAAAAATATATGATATTCTAAAAAAATTCTCTTGTCTGAAGCTGCCTACTTCGAATTCTTCCTTAAGATCATTTTCAATACAAATGCAGTGCCTTCCTTTTAAGTGTCGACTTCGTTTAAGAAGAATGCAGACGGTTAACGATAAACGTAATTAGTTATGATCATTTTACAGTACCTTCTCTGCACTCTATAACAGTGATAGCACTGATTCAAGTGTGTCAAAACTTTGTTCTTAGGCCACACCAATTTAATTTCTTGGTTCACGGATTCGCTCGCTCCTATTTTTTGGGAAAAAAAATAAAAATAAAAATTACCACTCAGCAAATTTTCACCATTAATGAAACCATTCACCAACATTCTGGTGTAGCAAAGTGGCCTTTATATTGTAAGCTTCTTAAAATGTGGGTATTATTATTGCAGTTTAATTTTTTATTCATGAAAAATGGGACAAACATAAAAACTGACACTACTTTTGTAATTTTCAACGTACAGGTGCTGTTACTGTACTTGTTTTTGTACTTTTTTCAAGCTGAAAACTTTTTATTCTTTTTGTTTTGGATTAGCCCTTATCTTTAATCCAACCATTTTACAATTTTTATTTTTATTTTTTTTTTCGCCCTATCGCTCCATATTTTTTATGAAAAAATCCGTGAACCAAGAAATTAAATTGGTGTGGCCTAAGGAACAGTTAACAAAGATATGGTACCTCTGGCAGGTTTGTGTAATAAATAAAAAAGCAAGAATAACATTTTGCCAGAGAGAGGAAAGAGTATTTGCAACAGCTTATATATGTACAGTGATGACTGTGATGGAAGTATAAGTATGTGTACAAATGTGTTAAAAAATTACTGTGAAGAAAAAAATCTATTATATATATATACTTCCAGCAGTTTATCGTCAAGTCTTGTAGATATTCATAGATAGTGGTGTATAAAGAAGATATTGTCTTTATAATCAGATACAGTTAGCGTTATCAGTCTTTGGTTATAAGATTCATAATTCGATTGACATAATGTATTACTCATGTTTGTTTTTTCCAAAAATAGACTGGCCGAGTTATTATAAACTTGTATCATATTGCATCTGCTGATTGACAGAAGATATGCTCAATCTAATACCATTTTTGAAATGGCAAGCAGAATATGCTAATATTAATAAGCAGTGCCCTGATATGATCACAGTTCTGTGACTGTGTATACTGTGTATACTGTGCTACATTTTGCTGGTGTTGCTCAGCGTAATGAAATGAAAAGCAGCTAATATCATAATGATACTTTTCACTACAGCAAGTGCTCTTCCCTGTTGTCTCAGGATGTTAACCCTCTGACTCCTAAGGTTAAGCCTTTTTGCACCACATTTGTATTGGTTATAGGGTAAAGCAGGAAAGGGAGGGTTAAAGTGTAGCACAGCTTGTTGTATTACCAACAAATACTTCATCATAGGAACAACAGAGAGCTGGTTCAATTGTGTGGTTCCAAAATAGACCATCCTAAGTGTCAATCACTATTAGCAGTTCAACCAATCATAGCATGGCAATTATCTCTTCGACCAATGAGAGAGTTGCTACATTTCTGTCAAATGCTTGACAGTGAAAATTTTCTTTATAAGGTTAAAGCTGTGTCCTTACATACAATTTGATTGGTGCATCTTATAACCCTATGCCTTATTGGTCAGCCAAAACGCATTTTATAATGTACCACACAAGTATCCTTGCACACATTGTTTACATGTACGTTTGTCGGACCAAATATATCTAACGCAAAGACAGCAACTTTTATGCGAAGCTGACTAACAATATGAAAGAATATAGAATATGGAGGGTATGATAGTAATGTAATATGAGCTACAGCTGATTGCCTTGCTAGCAATGCTTCATCAATGTTTGTACTTTTATATTGTCCTGTTGTAATATGATAATGTATCTTTTTCTGAAAGCACAAATTTAAAGATACAATCTGCAAGACAAAATAGCCCATTTTCATGGAGATTGGCTCTGAACTGTGATATTTTCCAGGACACTGTACTGCTTGTAACATAACGCTAGTTCACTTATTAACCTAATTTTTTATAGATTACGTTGTATTCAAAAACAAGGTATTTAGGGATATCAAGTCGACAGATGTCGGTTTCAAATTGAAATACTTTCAAAATATTGCAGTTTGTTAAAATCTTCTGTAGGCTTGATATCCATAAATATAATTATTAAAGAAACAGATATAGGTTACCCCACGGAGAAAGGTGAACTAAGTGTTATATTTTATTGATCAGTATCTGCAGACAATTTATCACTTATGTATGGCTCTTACTGCTGATAATATTTATATTGATGTTTCTTTATGTAGAATGTATAGACTTGTATTATATGTATATGTAGTGTTATATGATTGGTGCTGTACATTCTCTGTAATTATACTGAAATTCTTGAGCCATGATTTAATAATAAAATGTCACTAATTCTAGTTCTGTGCTAGTAATTTTTGAATGCTTTGAATATTTCACAAGTTGGTTTGACAGGGGTAAGAAAAAAGTAAGTCCTTAGCATGGACATGTCACTGTGGCAGAAGCAGTAGCGCATCCCCACTGATAGGCCATCTGGATTATGGATCCGTGGGCCTGAGTTTAATTCAGGGGTCAGAACTAGGGGTGGGTACTGGATGGTGTACTGGTCCAAAACTGCTTTTTCTTGTTAGACCAGACCTGAAAAAAACTCAGTAGACCTGATGTTGGACCTATTTGAAAATGAACGCGTCAGATAATACCGACAGGTGTTCACGTGCTTTGGGGCTCACAGAAAATAACGAGCAAAGTAGTGGAGAGTTGATAGTCATGTTTACCATGTTTCTACAGTCAAACTTTGTCTAAGTTAACAGAGGCATTAGTGTTGTTTATTAGCCTGGGTACCATCCGGAAAGCAGTTCGCTCCGGCGTTCATTATATAGTAAACAGTCGCTTCTAGCTCTGACATTCATTGTACACTATATACAGTCGCTTCTCTGTGTTTCCGTCTGGGAACCCGGACCATGTTAACGTCTGGAATCGTCCATATTTCGGAAGCAGGTGCTGATTGGTCCCTACTCATGAGCAAATTATGGAATGTGTTCTACTATCCCTATGGTACCCAGGCTAGTTGTTTATATGAAGAGGCCAGAAGTCAGATACTCCATCAAACTGATACCTTTGTATCAAAATGGACCATTGTTTTGAATATTATCCATTCACAAGCTTTTACAGATAATCCTGATCTGAATCTACATGTACTTCTCTGGACCTGAACTGGAGCTCTACCTGAATTTTCTGTACCGTTACCCACCCTTAGTCAGAACAGCTTGGACGTGTTGTAAGGGATTGCATTTTGTCATTTAGGATGGCGATGTAAAGACATCGGCCCTGTGTATGAGGGAGCTTCCGGTGTAGGCCTAAGCAGGGTTGAAGCCAGCACCTGTCCTTCAGTCCTTTGAAGGAATTTTGCAGCTGGGGACTGAAAAAAAGTTTCCCCTTTCCGTCCCCTGGGACAGACAAAAATTCATATGTAAAGATATAAAAAAAACTGAAACCCATGTGTTCTTCTTCACCAAAACAGATGCCATTGAACATCTTAGTCTACAAGCAAAATTTGCACCTCAAAAGACAGGAAATAGTGTTTCAAAGGGTCTTGATTTAAAACTTTTCTGGGACCCAGACCCCCTAAAAATGATGCACAACGTCACGCCATGCCTTCGGTGCTCGATAGGATTCCCATTCAAAATCAAGGGGACTGAAAATGATTTCAGGCTGGCTACAACCCTGGGCCTAAGGCATCAACCTCCCACACATAACACACATATTGAGAAGAGTAGGTGAAAAGGTGAACCATAGCAAAGCCACATTGAAAAACCACTAGCTACTTGATAAAAGTATGGTGCTTTAGCTCAATTTAGGATTACTGCTTTTGATTAGCTTCTTAGCATAATGCCTCAATTTGTGAATGGCACCACTGCCCACCTTTCATTGGGCTTTTTACTAAACTAAGTAAATGCACATTGTACAGTTGAAGGAACAACTTGAGTTAAAGGGCATGAGTTAACTTTATTACGTGTGTCACTTTGTTGAAAAATAACATAAATATCATGTATGCATAGAATTGAGGAAAAAAAACTTCCCTGACATACACATTTTTTTGGTAAGTACAGTACTTTGAAGTTGTGAAAATTGTGCTCATGTGCACCTGTAACAAAGCACATTATATAAATTATCATACTATGTCAAATGAAGTGTCCTAGCTACAAGGTTTGAGAATTTAATGTCAAAAACTTTAGTGGCCATAGCAAAGAATTCCACACTCTGCAAATGCATAGATAAAGCAAACTATTCGCATTTCACAAAACCATAAAGTTTGTGATGAACAATAAAATTAGGCTCAATATTGAGGCTAAAAA
Organism: Branchiostoma floridae; assembly: GCF_000003815.2. Taxonomy (NCBI): domain Eukaryota; kingdom Metazoa; phylum Chordata; class Leptocardii; order Amphioxiformes; family Branchiostomatidae; genus Branchiostoma; species Branchiostoma floridae. The sequence goes on along the minus strand of NC_049991.1, from coordinate 1,849,982 downwards.
AGAATTCCGAAAGAGATACTAAAACAGCTCCTCTCACCACTGTAAAAACTTGTGTCAAACTGGTACGTGTATTTTCAGTTCCACTTGTATCAACCGTCTATGCAAAAAAATAAGAGCACCTCCATTTCTATTACATTATACAAGCATCTCTAAACTTAAAGTACATTTCTGCAACAATGCACACAAAAAACCCTGATATTGAATTGTGGCAGCATGTGGGTATTCAACAACATTTTAAAAACAATGTTCCCTTCTACCCCCTGTCGCCGTCTTTGAACAAGGCTGGGTTTTATTTTAGAGGGGTGGGGGGTGGTTCACGAGTTTTAGCGTTGGCTAGGTTTTCTTATGCCAGGAAAGGGAGCCTGCTGTGGAAACTCCTTTCCTCGGCAAACTCCCTTTCCTGGTATAAGAGAACATCCCCCCCCCCCCCCAAAAAAAAAGAAAAATCCCTTCAGTATTTCACTATTGTGGAGGTAGGTCATCAGTCATATAAATGACACCGAGAGTGTTGGAAAAGTAATTCTTCTCGTCAGGGTCATTGACTGTCCAGACCAGCATCGGGCATCCTCGGTCAGCCCAAAACTTCACATACTCTCTGGAAAAATAGAAATTGTTAAGAAAACTGTTAAGACAAAAGCAGCTTTGGGGATATCATACATCATACTATTCATAGGACATTTATGTATAAAACCCAGTACATGGACCAGTGCAGGTTAGGTGCAGGTAGACACCAGAAATACCTGCACAGATCCAATTTTACCTGCACTAAGGTGCATATGCAGGTGGTATTTCAAGCCCTGACTGGCAAATAGGCCGTGCAGTTAAATGGCTTTTATTGTACTACCATAAGTGTGGGTAAATAAAATGATATCAGAGTATGAAAACAACTACTCAATTCATTCAAAATCATTATAGGGCTCAGAATACTTGGTTGATTGTGCACTTTTGTTCACCCAAAATTGAGGTTTGGTGCACCTTATTTTTACTTTGGGTGCACCTAGATATTTGCATCGGATTTAGTATGTAAAATTATTATCATCACATAGCCGGGCAACGTCGACTAATCAGAAGGCCCCATTTCATGTTGGTTATATAGCCGAAACACTTGCAGCGAGCTAGGCGTTCAATGACCTTCTAGCTGTTAAAAAGTTTTATTCGTTAGACCAGGCACCGGACTCAACCAGAAGGAGCTGGAACTCACCTGGATATGCTATGGTTGTTCATGTTGACAGCTGAAACGCCCTCTATGTACCACAGCCAGTAGTGCAGGAGGTATTCATACACAACATCCCAGAAACTGTAAAGGAAGTGTTTCCATGTCTGGCTGTACTTGGGCTCCCCATCCACACTGCTGTAGCTGAAGAATCTGGGTCTCCAGGTCAGTGCTGTCACAATGTTTGGGTCTTGAGATCGGATCTAATGTTGTAAACATTATAAAGACATGTTGATGTAAATACATTTTGCTTGCATGCTGGATAGAGATGTCTGGAACAGCATTATTGGTGGCACCTCCTAGACATGAGGATGAACTGAACTGAACTGAACTGATGGACCCAACTTGGGGCAGTTATTGTCACAGAAGGTAAATGATCAGCTTGAACAAAATGTTAAAATGGGGCAAAAAATTGGGACTGACAAAATACTGCTGCAACCAACTGGAGTCTTAAGTAAAATTGTGGACCCTGTGAGTCCTTAGAACAAGTTTGATTGTACCTTAATTTTCTGAAAATGGCAAAGCTGTTACAATGTTAGGGTTTTTAGCATGATAATAATGATGTATTGAAGTACAAACATGCACAAACAAGAAATAGTATATTAAGTATTCTTATTCACAGTTAAAATCAGAGTATTTTTTTACCAGTACATCAACAGTGGACCACAGTTCAACATCCTGTCCCAGACTGCAACTTTTTCAAGCAAAGGAGAGAGGATGGAGGAGTGACATGGTCAGGATTCAAACCCCCAACCTCTTGTTCCAGAGGCAGGGTTGCTAACTATCGGACTACACACACTTACCTTGTAGATGACAGTTGGTAGGAAGGACACCACCGCAGCAGACTTGTACAGGTCTGGGTACTTCTGGAACAAGGTGTGTAGGGTCTCTGCTGACTAGAGAGATGGAAGACATATATTTTGAAGTTGAAAACTCTAAATGACAACTCAGTGAACAGTGGATCATAAGTTGCAGAAAGTCTCTGTTTAAGGATGGCGATGTAAGAAGGCTTCTGTGACATCACGTTATGCAGATTGAACATGTGACTTGGTGAGCAGTTGATCATAAGTTGTAGAAAGTCTCTGTTTAAGGATGGTGATGTCAGAAGGCTTCTGTGACATCACGTTATGCAGATAGAACATGTGACTTGGTGAGTAGTGGATCATAAGTTGCAGAAAGTTTATGCCTCCCTTCTTTTTGCTAGAAGAATCAAAGCTTTACAACCATCCTTAACAGAGACTTTCTGCAACTTATGATCCACTGCTCACCGAGATGTCAAGAGTCAGAAATGATTCTTTGACAAAGACTGAAATCGATCAATAGAAATTTTGGATATGTACAATTTTTTGTATTCAAAATTACAGTTTGACTTTGTTCAGAATGACTAGCCTGGTATCCAGCCGTATTATAGCTCCCGAGTCTCTTCTGTCCTCTTCGCAAATATGTAATTTGACAGAGCTATAATACGGTTGGATACCAGGCTACAGAATGACACACAGATGAACTTTCCAGTTGCAATTCAACATTCAACAAACAATATGACAAATACAAAAAATACAGCTCTGAACACACTTGAAATGATTATAAACCGAGCTCACATTTTCCGGTAGCCTCTTCACATCTATGTACATGACAAGGCCAAGTTGCAGGGACTCTTTTACTGCCTCTTCCAGTGTGGGTATCCTCTCAACTTTGAACTTTGACCTGAATGGGTGAAAAAACATTGAACAAAGTCTTAAAAATGGTGCGTAAGATTGTTTAACAAGACTGAGTATTTGTACATTGAATACCTCATGGCAAAAATATCATAGAATGGAAACACCAAGATACCTTTTTTTTAATCATTGGCAAAGGATCACAAAAGCTTTCCAAAGACAATGCCATATTGTGTTTGTTATGTGTTTCAGTGGGCAAGTTTCAATGGGTATGAAGTTCTGCTGCAGTACCAAGGTCACAAACCAGGAGGCCCAAAATTGACCTTGACCTTTGTCTTCCCAGCCCTTACCAACACACCTACCCACATACCAAATGTTATTGTAATACATAAAGACGTTCTACAGTTATGCTGACCACAAATATCCAGAGACAGACAGACAATCACCAAAAACAATACCTCCATTTTTCTAATGGAGGTAGTCAATGGAACTGGAATGCAATGATTCAAAATGTTCACAAACTCTGACGATTTTCAATTTAAAATCCCTGCCAAGTGATGAAGAAATGTTAATGTTAACCATTGGACCTCCCAGGGCTCTGGCCAGCTCGAAATGTTTTTTCTGTCAGCCAATTCCCATTGTCGCGAAAACTCCATTCCAGGATCTAGAAAAACTGAACTGAGACTTTGAAAAACGGTTCTAATGAGATAATTGTATGCGAAAGGGCGCCAAACACTTCGTCAACAATAATAACAATAGCAAAACAAACAGTGTGTAGCTTTTACGGCCGTGGACGGCGTCCCCAAGCCGCCTGTAGCTTCCACCAAAGATTTTTTTCCGTCACACGCAGCAAATTTCCGTCAATTGACGGAAAAACGGGCTCTGGCTAGAGCCCTGGGGCTCCACACCCACTACTTCAACATTGACTTACGCCTCTGGGTGTTTAGCAGCAGCATCTAACTGCTGAACCTCAGCAAAGGTGAGGTCCTTGATGTCCCCCGTCCCGTCAGTGGTACGGTCCACCGTGTCATCGTGCAGTAGGACTGGGACCCCGTCCTTGGTGTACTCAAGGTCAAACTCAACGCTGTCAGCTCCGTTCTTCTTAGCCTGGAGAGATCAAACAAAAGATTTTCTTTCTCAACCTTCTTTACTCAGATAAACAAAAACATATTTGCAAAGCATTAGTCAATACAAACTAGAAAGGTGGCATTTGAAAGTACAATTGCTGTTTAACTTTAAGTTCTTTAACTTTATGATCTACACTAACAAACTACTGGCTTATTTCTATTGAAGCACATTCATACAAATGCATATACATGTATGGTGACGGGTTTACGGAAAAGGCTGGGCTGTCTACCTGCGCCAACATTGACAAGGGGACGCGATAGTGAATCATAGGAGCCGATGCAACTTGATTGGAAGAGGCGTTTATTCCATGATGCTCACTCAAGTACAGCCATGATAGAAGAGAGCGAAGAGGATCATTGGATCCCTGACAGTCAAGGCAGTGACGTCACTAACTCATTAACATAACCCAATGGCGCTGGGCTGTCTACCTGGGCTGGCTATCACGTCAGGCTACTAGGACCTACGAAAGCCCATTGGGACAAAAGCTGTTTTAGCAGTAGGGGTTGTTTGTGCTCAGCGAAGAAGCTGTATCTGAAGGATCTGTGTGTTATTATGTGAATGAGTTGTGTGAAGTGGCAGTGTGTGAAGCAGCTGTGTTTGAAGGAGCTGTGTATGTTACATAACCAGAGGTTCTGGGTTCGAATCAGTTGATATGCCACCGATTTTGTACACTTGGGAAGGGCTCTTAAAAAGAGTACCTATCTTCGGTAATTATAAGGGTCCCTCAGATAGGGCAAATGACTTACGGAAAAGACTAGGGGTCCTTCCTTCCCAGTGTAAGTGGTTCAAAACCTTAAGTCCTATGGCTACACCTGGGGTAATTGCTGTCGTATTGAGGTCACTAAATTAGTTAGCACCGAATTCTAACCGCAGCAGTTCTAGACCCTTGCATTTTACTTTACTTTATTTCAGGCTCTAACTGGCCCATAAGACACATGGACAAACATGAAAAACATAAAATATGTACAACATTTTAGACCATCATGAAAATATTATGACTAAGTATAGAGGCGCCGCCAGAGATTGGGGAAGAAAGAATTGTGGTAAAAAGAGTCGGACCTGAGCACAGACTGCACAATGGTATTGGATGAATTGAAAAGCCTACTTACAAATGAATGGCACTGTTTGCGCCATCTGGCGTCGAAGGTATCCGTATTCGTATTGTTAAATACAAACATTTCACTTGCGCTACAAGATCTAGGAAAATTCATTATTATAAATATACTGAAACAATTGTTGTAAGCAATGCGACATTTCGACAGAACATTCGAACGAAAAGAATTCAATTTTAGCAACGATTCAATTGTCGACCTTAATGTATGGCGTAGAAGGACCCTGACAGCCACTAAAGAATGGCTCCTGGATGCCTTTGACAAACTAGCCACCAGTCTTAAGACTAATCCAATTAGCCCAATAAATCGTGTTAATAACCCTTCCCAATGGCACAAGATTGGTGGCATATCAACTGATTTGAACCCAGAACATCTGGGTTATGTAACACACACACAATTGCTTCACACAAAGCCCCTTCACACACCGCTCCTTCAAACACAGCTCCTTCACATACAGCCCATTCAAATACAGTTCCTTCACACATATCGTATTCATTGAGCACAAACAACCCTACTGCTAAAACAGTTTTTGTCCCAATGGGCTTTCGTAGGTCCAAGTAGCCTGACGTGATAGCCAGCCCAGGTAGACAGCCCAGGTAGACAGCCCAGCCTTTTCTTTAAACCCATGTTAATCTATTTTTCCTCCTTGTGAACCGATTTTAACCTCCTTGGCCTTGCTTGAACCAACCAAATAAAAGATAACAATGGGCTGTTCAAAAAAACTTAGGTACACATACATAGTGTACAACCTGCCCAATCCAACACCAGATTTGTTACCGGGCTTGTCCGGGTCTTACCGTCCGGATGGCGGCGATAGTGTTCTCGGGGGCCTGACGACTGGCGCCCCGGTGCCCGACGACTCGAGACCGCCCTAGCACCGCTTCCACTGCCTTCTCACTCACGGGAGCGATGCGGAAATGATACAAACACGCGCCGAGCAAGACTAGCGTGAGCACAGTCGTCTGGAGGTTGCGCGTGATCGCCAAGATGATGAGAAAGACGCCGAAGACTTGAGGACCAAGGACGACCAGAAGACGAACCGGCATCTTGCTTGATCAGCTGGCTGTCACGTCAGCCTTCACAACATTACCAGTACGCATGCGCCAAAGGTCAAATTGGGGTCAACCAAGATGGCGGACGTTGCATCACATGTGGAAATCTTTTCGACGTTTTTTGAGCGCATTTATACGGCTTAATAGTGCCTGAAGATGTAAAAGACTCCTAGACAGGATACAGAAGTGAATATTGCGCAAAGCAAGTCTACAAACTCCGTCCGCCAGTGGCTACAGCGAGGACAAATCCGGACTAAAAATGGAGGAAGAAGGAGCGGAATACGATCCAGAGTGGGAGGGGGGCGAAGAAGGCGACGGCGGCGAATACGTCTGTAAATACGAATATCTGGACCACACTGCAGATGTACAGCTTCACTCCTGGGGCAGTGACTTGAAGGAAGCGTTTGAACAGTGTGCCGTCGGTATGTTTGGTTACATGACTGAGATAGAAACAGTCGAACCCTTGGATACCTACGAGACCGAAGCACAGGCAGACGACATGGAAAATCTTCTCTACCAGTTCCTAGACGAGTGGCTGTTCGCTTTCAGTGCAGAACCATTCTTCATCGCTAGGGACGTGAAGATTGTGGAGTTCGACAGGGAAAACTTCAGAATCAAGTCTGTTGGATACGGAGAGACTTTTGATCTCAGCAAGCATCCACAGGGAACGGAAGTGAAGGCGATCACTTATTCGGCAATGCAGATTCACGAAGAAGTGGACACCAATGATGTTTACGTGGTTCTGGATATCTGAAGTATTTTTGTAATGCCACAAACGACGTCGGTGTCTGCGTCAAAAAGATGTACCAATGTTTTTTTTTAAGCATCTTGTCATTACTTTCGTTACTTGCCTGATTGTATAAAATGAAGGGTGATATTTTCCTTTTGGAAGTCATTCATGAAGAAAGTTTCAGTGATTGTGATGTTGACACCTTCTCTATTAGTCATGGAAGAGATGAATTTGTTCAAAGTAGTGCGTTACTGGTTACCAGAAACACCTGAAAAAAGTCATCATTCAGGAAGCATTATGTCTTTGTTTAAGAACGTATGAATATGATGCAAAACATTTCGTTCTATTCATTGCTACTTAATTAAAAAAAAAACTTCTCTATTTGTCGCTCAGTTGTAAATGTTGTCTTTTAATTCTGAGACAGCACAGTACCAGAGTCTGTCTCCCTTGTCGTGACCAGCCTATACTGTGGACAGACAAAAATTAGCTCAGTCTAGTGCACTCTTGCCAAAGACAGACATTTTCAATCTGTCATATCCCAACTTCATATCTTGATGATAACTGTTTACCTCCTGTATTCATCTTTCAGCCTCCAAAACCAATGTGCACTGCTTTCTTAGATAAACATTTTTACTACCAATCAACTTAGTTCATTGCCTAGAAGTGATTATCAAATGGCCTTGCTTTGATTGAAGAAGCCTTTTTCAAACATCTACGTTCTTAGGCCAATACAGTCATTGTACTTAACAAAAAAACAAGACTGTATTACAATAGAGACGTTTAATGTCAATCTGCCATTCTGTTCCTATTCTTGTACTAGTAGACAAAGGCTTTAGAATAAACAAGTATTATTTTTATTGTCGTACATTGCACTGTGTGCAACTTTTAGGCAGTGTACAAAATACTTTTCTGAGCCAGGTTGCACAACTGAATTTCAAGTTGCACCACCTACAATTCACTAATTTCTGGAAAAAAAGTACAATACATACATAATAGACATGTTTGGCTGATATGAAACGGAGCTGCCTCAGTCCATTTATTTCTTCCAAGTAACACAACAAAATCAAGTTCTGGGCTCAAAATCTAAGTTGCACCCTGTGCAACCTGAGTTTAGAAGTAAGTTGCACCAAGCAAAAAGTGGTTGCAGTGTGCAAGTGGGTATTTTGCATGCTGTTTAGGGCAAATTAAGTTTTTGAAAAGTTTCCAGTGATTGCTATGCCCTTGATGCTGAAGAGCTTTCACATCACTTGCTACTGTACAGATAAGTTTTCCTGGTGCTGAACAGATCAACTTGTATTGAAAGAAGCCATTCCGGGAGCTGACTAACATCAATGAAAATGCTAATTAAACTTACACTTGAACTTACAGTCTTTTCTGCAGAAAAACCTGACCCTATGTTGATTTTAAAATTAGAGTACCTTCTGGCAATCAACAAATACAGAAGACACAAGACAAAGTTTTATTCCGACAATGTTACACGTGTAAATACAAAAAGGCATAGTCTGTGCGTCAATGAACGTAAGGCATCAGGGTAATAATATATGCCAAAACATATCCAGTTGCTCGAGTAACTGCTTTCTGGTGTCTAGTCTGTGCTTTGGTTCTTCACAAGACCAGTCAATCACAAAGTTCTAATAAGCAATAACTTCAAAGAAAGAATATGTCATCTAATAGACCTACATGGCTTTGAGAAGTATAACTGAGTGCAAAGAAGTCTTGAAACAAATTTCAAAACAAAGCCATCCCATGACGATTCTGAACAATTATTGCATCTTGCTAAGTGCCTTCTACAAGTTTGCTATTTTGTTACAGTCTTTTATTTCTAGCACAGACACTTTCAATGTCACCACTGAAAATGTCACATAACAAGTGCATTCAAGACAGCTACAGTAACATTGTTGACACCTATACTCAGGCTATTAGCTAAGATCATATTATAGGGAGCCCAAATTTCTTGGTGAGTCATGGTAAGTTATATAGGTGCGACTATTGTAATTTGTAGGAGGGTCCGAGGGTATCCGCCTTCCATAGTGCTGAGTTTAAGAGAATTTTAAAGTCAAAATGGTGCATTCTAAGATATCCTGAGGGGCAAAATTACTGCCAGAGAGGTCACAGTCCTCTACTGTGACCACAGATGACCGAGAGGCATCCCTGGTCAATCAGAATTTCTTGCTTGTCAGAGGATCTGTTCCCCAGTGTAAGGGCATCTAGTGCGTCCAATTTGTTGTTATTTTAAGAAAAATGCGTCCAGATGACACCATGACACAAGCCTGGCTAAAAGCCTACCTATAGTATAACACTATAACTCCACTATGAAACGATTCTCATTTGTCACGATCTTGGCAGCTCAAATGCACACATGTTCTTGTACTTCTTCAGTAAGTCTGTTTTTGTGGTGACCTGTTGTCTGAGCTGCTCTATCTGTTGTTTCTGTTCCTCCTCACTGCAGTCAATACCTGTGAAAAAAAAAAAAACATTTAAGTCATTAAAGAGATACGAGAGAAAGTATGATGGCACTGTAAATAAAAATGTCCTCAACAATATGCTATGGCCAACTCCCCACTGGGTCACCTGTGTGTTACATGTTGTACATATAGATATTATAATTCTGATATTTAACTCAATGTTACATAATATGACACCACAGTTTTCTGACGAATTGAATAGCATCCAAGTGCAAGGGACAAGGATCATGGACCATGATCCTTGGCCCTTGCACTTGGAAGCTATTCAATTTGTCATAAAACTGCCAAACTGTTGTTTAACCTTAAGTTTCCTGTAACATTTATCTAATTGTCAATTATATTTCAGATGTCAGGGATTTTTAATACCTATCTATTAATTCAGAATGAGATTTACAACATGTGCAAAGATGTCCAACCCAGATAATCTAGAATAGAGACGTCTTTAAAAGAAATTAACATAAATACATGCTTAAATATATCATAATTAAGTACCTGGCATTTCTTCCACCATTGTCCGACATTTCTGGAATTTTGTTTTCAGTTCAGTAATCTTCTGGTTGACGTCTGGGGACTCCATATCCATCCTGGACAAAGAAGAAAATCATAAAGTTGAAAAACATCATAACACAGGCACCGTACACTGTTATTCCAGATCGCAGAAGCTAAATAACAGATAGACAAATGTTTTGAATATCTTACACTATGAAAAACTCTTTTAAACGGTGCACTTACCCTCGAATTATCTCATGAACCAACGGAAGAAAGGACATATCATTTCCTGCTCCAGCTTGCCCCGCCATTTCGCTTTTTTCAAAGAGCTGTCTATAATTCATTCTCTGTAGTGCCTGTTTTATTTTGCATTTCAAAAAGATGTTATGCCTACATTTTTTTTACTTTACATGAATCAGATATTTTTGTAAAAAATATCCAAATATACGAAAATAGTCTATGAAGTTTTAAATGGATTAAACGATGATAAATGTGTTTCAATGATTTTTTTTATAAGGATCATTTCTTTTCTGCAGCAGACAACATTTTGACCTTTGACCAACCAAGATGGCGGCTTATCAGTGGTTAGTTTCCCGATTTTGTCACTTTTTCCTTTCTTCAGGACTTTCCTCGCTTATATATTGACCAATGTGTAGTGCATAATGTCTTTTAAAGGATCTAAGGTTATAATTTGAACTATGTTTCACCGCAGAAATATCAGAAATAGCTAAAGAAGTACCCGTTTCGCACAAGAAGTGTAGGCCCCTCCCCCCAATGCAACTTGGCCCAAGTTTCCTTTCTTTTACTTCCGCCGTCCGGACTTTCATACAGTTGTTTGTGGTGTACATTCACACTAGGGCTGTATACGTAACGTAACATGAAGTAAAGGTGCAGTTATAGAGGTTTGTACAGGTCCACACCCGTTCACATGTTGACAATGTGTATGAATAAATAGTTTTACAGTCCCAAGAAAGACTGTTGACAGGGTATCAGGACAACTCGGCACCTGGGACGACTCGGCACCTAGCCAAGTGGGAAAACTTGGCACCAAGAATATGACATAAAATTGTGAAGGTTTGTGAGAAATGCACTTGATGTTTAACTGCAAAAAATTTCTCTCACTGCAATAACTTGTAAGTCATACAGTCGGCACAATTTTACGGACATTTTGAGGCTCTGAACGTCACTTCAAGGTACGTTAACTTTGAACGGCCGAGACTCTGTCTATATCAGATCGGTCATCTCAACGCGTTTTTAAAACCTACAAACAGATGTAATTTATGACCAACAAAATATATTGAACTGCTTATTACATCTATTTTCATTTGTACGAACTTGCAAACACGGTGATATAGAAGAGAAGTAGAGTGACATCGTGAAAGAACGCCGATATAACAACTAAAAAATGGCGCCGCCGGCGCGGCCCGCAACATGTTTTGGGGATCTTGTATCCTAAAAATTTGTATCCAAAACGTTACCTCGTGGGGTGAGATTGATTTGTACATTCTTATGTCACTTCTTATGCTGCCGGAATGATAGGATTATCATTCTTCGAGTGCAAAATATAAAAGTTATGTGCCGAGTAAGTATGGCCGGTGCTGACTAGGGCCGAGTTGTCTCAGGTGCCGAGTCGTCTCGAAACCCCGCCTAATCAGTCATAATGGTTATTTATGCTTCAATGATTTTCACAGTGTCTTACCAGTACGCAGCACTGGGTACCAATGTGAAGCCCTCTTAAAAATACAACCTTGATCTTTATTGGTTCATAACATCATATTTCTTACTTAGCAAAATGTGATTTTGCCCTATACACTTAGTAATTAGTCTCATAGCTATTACATTACCTAATCTGTAGCATATAAATATATACTATAAAGAACTATACAGAAAGTTGCCTAAAACCTTAATCAAATCTTTCTTAAGGGTCCCTCGCATGAGGGATTACACCAGTGAGAAGCAACAAGAAGCCTGTGTGAGGGAGACAACTGATTATCATCCTCTCAAACCAATGACTGTTACAGTAAGTAACAACTATTAAACTTTACTTTTTAAGATTTATGGTGTACTTCAATTATGTAGAAATGTTGTCAACCCTTGTTTAATGTGTTTATGAATGTGTTTAAACACAACTTTTACTAGTCACATGTCTAGTAGTATGCATAACTTAAATAGTTCCTACATGTTGGTAGTGCAGGGTTCTCCCCAGAATTTTTTAGTATAGTGGAGGGGCTGGCAAAAATAACCCGCACCAACGCGCTGCGCTTTCATGAAAATGGGTTCATTTCGCAATGACAGAAGGTGTCAAATACTACAAGTATAATATACTGTTGTGATTCCTTTGTTGTGAAGTGGCAAAACGACTATTGTTTTGATCATTGCTCATTCACAAGTTTTTGCAGACAATGCTGACTGGAAAAGTGATGCCACTTGGCACAAAAATCTGTGAACTGTCATTAATTTTAGCAAAACTAACAAAGAAAATAGGGAAGAAACACACTAAATTTAAAAAATAGTATAGTGGAGCTGGCTGAGAGTATAGTGGAGGGCCTCACTTATTCCACTGTCTGGGGAGACACTGTAGTACAAAAAGTACATATTTCTATATTCTATTATTTGAATTTGTCACAACAGCAAGGGATCGCAAAACAAGTTGACCATACACACACACACACACACACACACACACAAGAATATTTGTAACATTACTTAAAATGAACTATACATACAAATATACATATACAGTGCAGCTAATAGACAAACAACGTAATCCATATGAATATACAATGAAGAGATGGCAACTGGACATTACTGTAAGGAGAAGAGTGAGATATTGAACATTGCAACACTCACAAAAATTGGTCCAGATACCAGGAAAATCTAGACAGAAAGAAATATGCATGGAGTCTTGTCTCTTGGCTATTCCATTCAAACAGTTGTGATTAGAGAGGGAATAGCTTTCCTAGAAAGAAAATTGGTGGTATTCAAAGTAAGAAATTATAATTAACTTGGAATACAGAAAGCCTGCCCTCTTACACTGGTAATTTTTGAATAAGATACAAGTAGTGTCAGTGTATCAATTTTGTACTTCATTGTAATACTTGTATTATATATTATATGTACAAGCGAACAGGTCCCAATACACAAGACTCAGAAACATGTTCCTTTGTCCAGGTGACAGAGTCCAAGGCCAAGAAGACAGGTGGAAAAGCAGAGACAGAGTTTGTGGACCCCCTGTCTTCCTCTCTGGATGGTACGGACCCCCTGTCCATGTTTGCTGCCGAACATGTCGTTACGGACCCTCTCAGTACGGCACCCAAGAGAGACAGGGTAAGACTTTAGTAGCCTGGTATCCAGCCGTACTATAGCTCCCGAGTCTCTTCTCTCCTCTTCGTACAGTCAAACCTGCATTAGGGGCCACCTCTACAGAGGGGCCACCTGTCCATAGTGGCCACTTTTTGTCGGTCCCTTGGATATTTTATCTACAAGTTGCCACCTCTATACAGAGGCCACCTGTCTATAGTGGCCAAATTTGTCCGGTCCCTTGAGTGGCTGCTATAGACAGGTTTGACTGTAATTGCAAAGAGGAGATGAGAGACTCGGGAGCTATAGTACGGCTGGATACCAGGCTAAGACTTTAGGTCTATTCTTCTTTCATGCCAGGCTTTTAGCCAAGCATACGTCCAGGCATCTATTGGACGGAATGTGCTAAAAAGAAATTGGATGCATTAGACATACTGAAGAGGCCCTTACACTGGGGAGCAGATACTCTGACAAGTATAAAATTCTGATTGATCTGTTGATGCCACTAGGTCACACTTGAAGACTGCTAACTTAAGTTGGAGAGGTAAAAGGCTGTGGAGATGGATGGGCTCTACCTTCCAATACCATGACATAGATCTAGAAAAAAAATGATATCAACCCACTGACCATACGGATTTACAGTTCAGGGATCCTTGGGTTAGAGGGATGGAAAAGTTTGGATGTGACATATAAACACTATGTAGGATTTTAAAATTTCACTGACAAAATAGTTAATGTACACGTACAGTCGAACAGGTACAAGTGACCACCTCTACATAAGGACCACCCTTCTAATACCTTTTTGGTGGTCCCTAGATAATGTTCCCACTGTCTGTAATGACCACATATCCACATACAGACCAGATTTTATCAGCTCCCTGAATGGGACTCTTTTGACTGTATTTGTTTTTTATATTCTTAAAGGCTGAATCAGGTTCTAAGGCCAAACCAGGAAAGAAGTCTTCCCTGGATGAGTCATTTGAACCGTGGTCCACAAAGAAGGCAAACATCCTGAGCAAGTACACAACATCGGAGAGACTTTCCATCACTACGGTAAGTATTATAGATTAATGTTCAAAGTAAGTACTGTACTAGAAAGTAACATTTATAGATGCAAAAGCATAATATGCTACTGATTGATTGTGACTAATGACTGTTCAGATGATGGATCTTGCAACAATCTTGCAACAACATTGCAGTTGTTTTCTTTCAGTTTGAAGAATAAGCAGTCAAAACTAACTTTGAATGAGTATGCATTGTATGTACATACTATCATTTGTTTAGAAATAATGTATGTTGATATGTTGTTTTATGTTTAAAAAAGGTAATGTTTTTTTACTGTAAGAGTTGAAATGAATTTGAACAAAACTTCCCTGTTGTCTGTAAGAGATTTCTTTTCTTTTCTACAATTTTTAGAGTTTCCTGTCCCCATCTGATAGGGAAAAAGGTGAGAACTTATCTAAGTCAATCATAATTGCCATATTGAATAATGTCAGACATAATTTAGATTTCTTGTAGTTGAAAGTTTGATTTTAACAACAGCAATTTCCACACCCATATTTTTTTTTTTACAATTTCTTTTACATCAGTGCACTCAGTGCAGGTAAAGTGCATTCAAATCATTCTATAGAAGCTCTTGTTATATAGGTCTAAGCATGGTGTTTATGTCCCCCACAGTGGCTGTGAAGACCCAGGTCCAGACAACCATGACAGACAAGGTCAAGAACAGGCTGGAACAACTAGATGATTTTGAGGAGGTAAGATCTAGAGCTGTTTTATACTTATCTCTAGTAGGCTCTATATGTATGCGACTGTGTGGGTAGTCTAGTTTTTAGTGACTCTGTCACTGAACCAATGATTTTTTATCTACTGCCTATCCTTGTTAGTAGGTGTAACCTACGCCATCCAGGTTAGTAGGTGTTTACATCATGTAATGTTGCCTCCCTGAACATTGAGTCTATGTGTTTGTTTGCCAAAAAGCAGTTACTCAAGCAACTGGATATGATTTTGGAGATCTCTCCAATATCACTGATGAAGGATCACTGGATGGCTGTCTGAGACGTCTGACTGTTTCCAAAATCATATCCAGTTGTCTAATGACTAAATGCACATTGTACAGTACTATGATGTGTTAGAGGTGACTGTACCGGTAACCATTTATAGCACCCTTGCCAAGTTGCTCGTGGGTGGTTTCAGACTGACTGTCCGTAAAGGCACCTGTGTTCCCGTTACTGTAGCACTCCATTTTCTCCTTACCACAAACTTACATGTATACCACCACAAACTTAAAATTAATGCAATTTTACAGTATAAAATCCTGTACCTGAGGGATAACTGGTAGAATGTCGGGCTCACAATCAAGAGATCCTGAGTTCGATGCCCACCATGCCCCGATGTTTTGCCCTTGGGAAAGGCACTTTACACGAGTGACGCCCACCGAGCCTCTTTGACCAATGTCTCTAAATGTGTTCCAAAAACACTTTATGGATTTGGTGTGCCAGTGTGCCAACATCTGCACATAGACTTCCACCAAGAATCGTTGAATTTTTTATTTTCTAACTTGGAAGTTCATCTGTGTTTGTAGACGTCATTCTTGAAGTAGTTAAACTGTAGTATCCAACACAAAAATTGCACTCACCCAAATTTTTGACTGAATGGCACCAGGCACTGTCAAGGAATAAACAATCCACTACTGCCCTGACATCATGTTATGGAGATAGAACACATGATTCAGTGAGCAGTGGATCATAAGTTGCAGGAAGTCTATGGCACCCACCGTCTAGGGGATGGTTGTAAAGCTCTGATGTAGATCACTCTAGAGAAAAAGTCTGACCAAATGACCCGGTGAGTCAATGTGTATATGTTGGGAAACTTCTGAGGTTGTCAAAAGTTTTTAATAATTTTCTTATTTTATATTTTGTAGGGTTCAGTGAAGGAGATGTTGAACCTGAGTCAGCAGGACTATGTGAACAGGATTGAGGAACTGAACCAGGCTCTCATCAGTGCCTGGGAACAGGACCAGAGAGTCAAGGCACTCAAGATCGCCATCCAGGTAAGAAATCATGTACAGTAGGCCACCGTTAGGGATGGGTACTGGTACAGAAAATTCAGGTACAGGTCCAGTACAGGTCCAGAGGATCAGGTCCAGGTCCGGACCTGAAACTGGACCTAGTCATCTGTGAAAACTTATGAATGGGTGATATTCAAAACAATGGTCTATTTTGCTACAAAAAAATCTGTTTGGTGAAGTATCCTATCTTCACATAAACAATGCTAACTGCCTCAGAGCCTCAGTTAGACAAAGTTTGACTTTAGACGTGTGGCAAAAATGACTATCAACTCTCCTCTACTTTGCTCTTGCTATTTTCTTGGACTTATACTGTAATAAGCCTCAAAACATGTGAACACCTGCCATACTAGTGCTGTTATAATCTGTACTTGTTCGTTACCCTGCAGTGTTCCAAGCTGCTGGTAGACATTTCTGTCATCCAGTTTTACCCCAGCAAGTTTGTCCTCATCACTGACATCCTGGATACTTTTGGTAAGGACTTTATCATTATCATCCCACCTATGTTTCCACTTGTGTGGCTATTTGATGGTAACCCTAATATGTAGATATATAGTTACAATAAAATCTTAATTTTACATGTCAGGGCAGCTATAAAAATCTTGAGACTTTATATTAGATTTTTTATCAGAAAAATTGAGATCTTTTAAAAAGAATCTGGAGATGAAAAAAAAAATGTTAAAGTCTATCTTGTTATTTTTCAATGAAGCACAAGGGTTCTCACTAGGTATATTACAATCCATTATGTAACATACATTTGGAACCTTTCCTCAATACTTGTATATCTGACAAAGAAGTATAAAAAAGTCTAGAAATCCAAACCCAAATGCTCGGTCCAAATCTGCTTGCTGTCAATCTTTTTGTACATTTCCCCACAGGTAACCTGGTGTACGAGAGGATCCGACAGAAATCTGCATATTTCCCACCTGGCAGTAAGGTGCCTCAGATGTTACCAGGTGGGTCATACCATCACCAGGAAGGTTATGGGGGTGGCGTAATATAGCTTTAGATATTGTCGACCCTCTATTTTTCTGTAAATTTTTCCCCACTGCTACATAGCATGAATTGTTTATTTTCATGCAATTCATTTCTGTTTTTTAGCATGGTACTTTACTACATGTATCATAATTTTCCCCATTAACACATTAGCATTAGGAATACCATTTATACTGTTGATAGTCACCTGACCTGTCTACATACTTGTAGACCAGAGTAGACCAGATTTTCAGTCTTACAAGTGGTCTTCGGGGGAAGTTTTGACTGACATGTTTTATAAACATGACATTCTATATTTTTTAAATTCTTATACACAGAGGACTTCACCCCAGACCAAGTCCCTGACTCTGCCAAGGAAACCTGCAGGAACTGGTTTTATAAGATCGCCTCCATCCGTGAGCTCATCCCCAGACTTTACGTTGAGACGGCCATTCTTAGATGCTACAGTTTCCTGACCTCAGGGTAAGGACAATCATGTAGTGTCTTAAGACTTCTCTTTAGAGTGAAAATGAAAGTGATTTGGTCCAGTTTAGCTTTAAAGTGAAACTGAAAGTGTTCAGTGTAATATAACCAGCTACTGCTGCGCTGTGTTCCTGCAAAGCTGGTGTGTTACGCTGACAAAGGGTAGTTTTACCGGCTATATACTATATACTATATATACTTTGTTGGGCCGCGTAGCACAGTGGTAGTGTATTCGGCCCGTGACCGAGAGGTCGCCGGTTCAAATCCGCCTGCCGTGTTGCCGGTCTTGTGCCCTTGGGAAAGGCACTTTACACGACTTTCCTCACTTTACTCAAGTGAAAAATGAGTCGTCCCTCGGATAGGACGTTAAATGGAGGTCCCGTGTATGGGGAGAGCCATACCCTATGCAAGTTAAAGAACCCGCCACATGTGCGAACATCCACCCGAGCGGATCAAACCATTCCGGCCAAAATAGGGGTAGGGAATCTCCCGGGCAGCCCTCGTAACCCCTGCTTTGCCTATTGGGTCAGATAGTCCTCACTCATAGTGAGCAATTGGGCTGGTCTCAATCATGATGTTTCTGACCTAGGGCGAAGAGTTGCTGTTACAGTTCCAATCATGTAACCCGTGACCTTGATGTGGCCTTCAGGCCTTGTTACGTGGTGACCATTGAGTAAAATTAAAAATTAAAAAATATAGAGATAGAGACCACCTGTCCACTGTGACTACAGAACAGTACATTGTACTTCAGTGGGTAAATGGTTGTCCTAAGGTGACAGCTGGTTAGTGCCTGTTGTACATGTATGTTGACTTTATTTTTTTTTGCACAGAGAGTACTCTCAGGCACTTCTGAGGCTGTCCAATATGATGAGAGGTATTGGAGACCCTCTGGTTGCTGTGTATGCCAGGACCTACCTTTGTAGGGTAAGTTTGGCTTTGTTTTTGTTTTTTTACCTTCGCCAAAAAGGTTATGTTTTCAACAGCATTTGTGTGTGTGTGTGACCACGATAACTGTGGTATGCCTGGTTGGATTGTCTTGATACTCGGTGTGACGGTACAGAGACCTTAAGCTTGAATATAATTAGATTTTAGGCCCCCTAGCAGCTTGTTATGGTACTGCAGCACAACTTCCAGTTTTGATATCTGGACAAGCTGTGGGCATGGTTTTTGGGTGTAGAATATGTGTAGCTCTTTTGCCCTGTCACAGTGACTGTTTTGTGGAAAAATTCCGAGAACCAAGAAAATTTGTTGTTTAATCAAATTGGTACTGCCTTACGAACAGATTTGTATTTCCACTCTAGGTGCAGGACAGAAAAGTTTTCAATTTTATCACAATTTTATTGTCATTTTTGCTGTTCTTGCTTTATGAATCATATTTAATAATCTTTTAGAATTTTTTTATTCTATTTTGTTTGTTTTGTTGCATTAGGCTGTTATGTTTAATAACATTTTCTTTGGAACTCGCTGTTTGTTTCCAAAGGATAAGGAACAAGTGTTCATCACTTCTTTTACTAAGAGAATTATTTTTTCTCTTTTTTTTTCTTTTTAAAGAAACCAAAACCAGACCAAATAGATATCTACCCCATGGTACAAAAAGTGAGTGGCTGAAATATGAACATACATTTTTTTCATAGTTTTGTGTTATTTTTTTTTCTTCTAACTAGAAGTGAATCAATTAGGCTTAAAATGTGTCATATCAAGACGCATAATTATGAAGGCTCACAAAGATGTCACTGGCCGAGGTTAGACCTAGGGAAAAAATGTAGTTTCCTGTTTCCTGACCCACAATGTATATACTGCACCTACCAACCATAGCAGGGCTCAAAATACTTTTTTCTGCATACCTGCACCGGTGCAGGTAACATTGAAAATTACCTGCACCAGACAAATTTTACCTGCACCACTCTGAATTTAGGAAGTATGGATCATACTAAAATTGTTGAGGAACCATTGCTACTTTTTTCTTTTAAACTTAATGGTGGTAACAGCCAATGCAGCTGATAACAATCCATACACACCTACATCATAGGACATTATGTATAAAACCCAGTACATGGACCAGTGTAGGTTAAGTGCAGGTAGACACCAGAAATACCTGCACAGCTCCAATTTTACCTGCACTAACCTGCAGGTGGTATTTCGAGCCCTGCATAGCCTTTTTTTGGGTAGGCATTGGAGTCAGTTTCAGTCTTTTTTTGTTGCAGGTGGGAATCTTGGTTGCACCTGAAGTGCATGATCATGTGGCCATCAACCTGTACGACTTTCTCGCGACTTACAAACAGGTGAGTCTGGGCTATTTGAAATGAGATGTGTCATTTATGGCATCATTTACACTTAGCGACAAATTTTCATGATCTAAATCTGCCTTTCATGTAAAATCTATATGCACATGTGATCACCTATATGCATATTTCACACCTGTATGCACCTGAATAATGACATATGCACCTGTAAAGGTCTGTAAACCCCGCATGTATATACACCTGTAACACCTACATGTATAAGCACCTGTAATAGTTGTACACATTGTTACATGTTTCACAGTTGCAATATAACATGGCAATGCACAGTATATCTACACCTGTAACACCTGTTTTATGTCTCACAGCTGCAGAGTGACAGTGTACAGAACATCCTGGCTGTACAACAGCTGGAGATGGCTCAGTACCTGCACCTGTACACACCTGTAACACCTGTAACACCTGTTCTATGTCTCACAGCTGCAGAGTGACAGTGTACAGAACATCCTGGCTGTACAACAGCTGGAGATGGCCCAGTACCTGCACCTGTACACACCTGCACTGGACTGGATACTACAGTGTGTGGCTCATCGGGCATCAGAGGTCAGAGGTCACATAGTGTTTACTATGTTATCTTATATACAGTCAAACCTGCTCAAGACGACCAGCCAGTGGACCAAGCAAAAGCGGTCGTATTGGATAGGTGTTTGGTTTGAAGAGTATCAACTGACAACATGCCAAAGGCATAGTATAAATGGTTTCTGTGGTATTAATGGCAAATAGCAAGCACACGCACGAAAAGAAATGTAGTTAGAAATGGGCCATATGCATGTAAATTCTAGTTAGTTCAGTTTTCTTTTTTATTTAATCCCATACATGTATAATATGAATATCTGTTTTATGTAGTAAAGTTAACAATGATGGCCAATATTGTTGTGTTGCTCAATAGGACACAATGACAGAAGTACTGGAACATTGTAAGAAGCAATGTAACAGGTAAGTGTGTTCTTCAGTCTTTTTTTTCTTATTACAGACTTTTGCAAGTGTGGGAACTGTGTTAAAATAATAAGCCCTGGCAAGAATACAACTAGTAAGTGTTTTGGTGACCGTATATCCTCTTCCTGAGGATGGTTCTGACATTGGTTCACGTTGCACTGCAGCATAGGTGGCGCTGCTAACAGTTGCAGTTCCAAATGCAAAGTATACTGTAAATGCATTAAGTTCGCAGGGATTTAATTTCGCGGTAGCGGGTAAAAGGACTTTTCGCGGTAGATTTAAGTTCGCGGTAACACTATAGACTGCAGTTTAATACCATAATAGAAAAATGTTCGCGGTGGTTTTAAGTTTGCGGTGAAGTGGTCACCGTGAAAACCGCGAACTTTAATCCACCGCGAACATTTCTGCATTTACAGTAATTTGTTCTTCAGTAGTGACTTGCCTACCTGATGAAATTGGGACTGAAGCCCTAGCAAGAGCTCTGAAGTTGGAGCATTGTACATTATCATTGGAAAACACTGTCAGCTCTACTTTGACCCAAATATTTCCTTCCCACAGTGCCTTGCTGCTGAACTCCATCATGTCAGCCTTTAAGCCAGACTACATCGCCAGCCGCGCCCTGAAGTTTGTGGACACCATCAGGGACTGTGAGGAGGCAGGCTTCCCCAAGGTAAGAACATTGTTCATGTGTTAAGATATTATATTTTGCATCCACACTTACACAGCTTTACCAAGTGCTAAATCTACAACCACACTGACTTTGCTGTCCCTGATGGTATATTCACATTGACCGTGATACAACTGTCGCACTGAAAGCTGCTGTCCCTGGTGCTGAATTCACACTCACTCTGACACAGCTGCTGTTCTCAGCTGAATTCACATCCAAATTGGCAGCTACTGTCCTTGGTGCTGAATTCACAAACACACTGACAGCTGCTGTTCCATAAGCTGAATCCACAATCACACTGACACCTGCTGTCCCAGGTACTGAATTCACAATCACATAGATAGCTGCTATTCCTGGTGCTGAATTCAAAATCACATAGATAGCTGCTGTCCTTAATGCTGAATTTACAATCACATAGATAGCTGCTGTCCTTAGTGCTGAATTTACAATCACATAGATAGCTGCTGTTCCTGGTGCTGAATTCAAAATCACATAGACACTGCTATCCCTGGTGCTGACAGCTGCTGTTCCATAAGCTGAATTCAGAATCACACTTACAGCTGCTGTCTATCATGCTGAATTCACAATCACATAGACATTGCTGTCCTTAGTGCTGAGTTTCCATTCACGCTGACACAGCTGTGTACATACTTAGTCCTTAATGACCTTGACATGGCTGTTCCTCCCCAGCACGAGCTGTACGCCTCCCTGGGTGCCAACATGGTGCTGGCTGACCCTCCTGAAGAACAGCGGCTGCAGACACTGAACGAGGTGTGTAAATGGCTGATTTTAGTGTGTTTGTTTGTTTGTTTTGTATAAGTTGTAAACTTCCTTTACATGTAACACTCAGTTGTAGATAAAGTACAAGCTGGCTAAAACTGAACTGATTCACTCACACCGAGATGGACAGAAAAGAACTTTAAAAGGCTGATTGCAAACGTAAAAAGAAGAATAAATAAAAAAAAACCTTCATGGTGGGGCATTCAAAGGTTCGTCCTCTAGCATCATAGACAGCTGCACTGCTGACTGAGCTACTGGTACCAATGCTACATCATGGCAATTTTTTAAGGTACATTATGTATATACTGTGTAGTTTCCTGATGGACTTCTATATTGTTGTGAGTGTGTTACTGCCCTGTGTGATTGAGTGTTGTTTCCTATATCCCACAGGTGTGGAAGGTGGTGATGAAGCTAAAGAACCCTGCAGTAAGTATTTGTGTTTTTCCTTACTCTACAGATAGGGAATTGACTTGATAATTATTTTTCATACATGTATTCAATTATAATGTATTCATTTCACTTATCCTTAGGTAGGATTTATCCAAACTTTGCTAGAGAGACCTGTCCAATTCCTAGCAAATGCTCATCATTATAATCTGCTGAAGTGCGTAGAAGTGATAGTTACCTAGTTAAACTTATGCCCAATAAAAGAAGAATGAAGCACATCCACTACCAAGTCACTTACATTTTGAACCATTCTCAGAAGTACCAAAAGAATATGTGCTGGGTTTTGCTGGAGATGTAAATGAAACACAGACAAGTAGATCTCACACTGTAAACTTCTGATAACGTCTTTATTTTGTGCCTTTCTTTCACAGAACTACATTGCTTGTGCTGAAGTTTGGATTGAATATCCCTGCAAACATTTCACGGTAGGTTATGTTTGCCTTGAAGAGATAGCACTTTCTTTCGTATTCTGTTTCTACCAATTGTAGCACTGAATTTAACAACATCAGAAGATCTAACATCATGGTGTTTTTCCCGTGTACTACATCACCAGAAACGTGAAGTGAACACCATTCTTGGTGACATCATCAAACACATGGTTCCAGACAGAGCCTTTGAGGACTTCTACCCACAGGTACTAATTTCATACATTTACAATAAATTATATTGTTTTATGTTGCAGTATATGTATATACATGTATACTGCAAAATAAAACAACAAATTAAAGTAAATGATTTGAAGCCCTACAGCAGCTAAATGTAGTGATTTGTTGTCATAGCAAACATGTGTATAGAAGTTATTGGAAAAGGCATCCAAGTTCATGTAAATTATAATGCTAGTTTATTGGTTTGGAATAATTGGGACTATACAATGTATTATTTCCCAGAACTATCGTTGAGTGGAATTTGTTATCACCAAGTACAGTAGGGGCATCTTCACTGGATAGCTTTAAAGAACGCTTGCAGATGGATGTGCAAAAGTTAGGTGTGACGGGTCGTTCAGTGTAATATAACCAGCTGCTGCCGCACCGTGTGCCTGTGAAGCTGGTGTGTTACGCCGAACGGCGGTTATACCGGCTATGTAGATACAGATACAGAAATCAATTTCATTCTTCCTATGACAGTTGCAGTCCATCGTGACCAAGGTGCTGTCTCACATGCATGACTTTGCTGTGCTGTTTTCCATGGTAAGGTCATCATTTTTATATACTTGTAGACTTTCTGGTTACTATATCTCGAGTTGGAGAACAGAGCACCACATAATCATTTTGTCATGATATTAGTGTTTTTAACAACATTTGCAGACACAAAATAGACATACATCATGGTGCTGAATTATAATAATCAAAGTGGTTTATATAATTATGTGGAATTGTGATGAAAGGTATAATATATGAATAATTACATACTTTTATGGTAATCTAAAGTGATCACAACATATTAAAAATGTCATAATATATATATAATGATAAGGCTGAAGTTGTTATGTCATTGAGTAATTGTAGAAATTTGTACAATCATGTAATAAAAAGCTATGTGATGCTTGAATTGCTATGATTATATATGATTGTACTAATTTTCTCTCATAAACTCATTGAATCTATGATATAGTTATATTGAACTAGTACATGGCTTGTATAATATATATATTTTGCTTTTTCTATTTCAGGACAAATTCCTGCCTTTTATTGACATGTTCCAAAAAGAGTCAGTCAAGGTGGAAGTGTGCAAAACTGTGATGGAAACATTCACAAGGTAAAGAGTATATTAATAATCATTATGGTTTTGTTGAACTGACAGCCATAGCATTACTTTCATGATAATACAGAATGATGTGTATCATTCATATCCTACCCACCCAAGAAAACATAGTATGCACAACTATATCTAATAAGTATACAATTTTCTCCTTCAGTGATTTTGTTTGCAAAATGCATAACATGCAATCATTTTTATTTCATGAGTCACTGATTTCTAATATGATCGATTCCTTAGTCAACGTTTGCGAATGGTGATTTTGATTTATCTTATTGATTACTGGATGAATTTGTTATTATACATAAATTATCTTTGGAATCCCCTCCAATTATTTTGTTTGGAAGATGTGTATCATTTTACCAATTAGTATTATGCAATAATTTTTATTTCCTGAGACTCACTAATTTCTTATGATAAATTCCTTAAGTTTTTGAATGTTGATTTTGATTATGATTACTGGATGATTATGATTTGATGAGTGATTGCAGCTATGATTATGTCCCTCCCCCAGCGGTGCTAGACCGGGTGCCCTGTATACAGCTGGTTACAAGAAAAGGCAAGGAGACTTAGAAGCCTTAGGGTGTTTGTGGTTACTAACTGTGTACTGTTTGTGTATTGACTTGTGTTGTCACAGTGTTGTATTGTGTCTTGTTTTGTAGCTCTTACATTACATACCGCTTTAACTCTGTAAAATTCTTTTTTAAAACAATTTGTGCCCTTCTTCCAATGTGGTAAACTGCTATATAACACAAACTTCTCACTTAGTACGTTTGTAACTTGTTTGTATCTAATTATTACTCAGAATGAGAATTATACAATTTCAAGATGTCTTTTTCTAGGACTGTTCATAGGAAACTCCCAGGAGAAAGGTAGTTCTTTAGTTGCCCTTAACGCTTTTTGTGCTCAGGAAGAATACAGAATTGAGATGTCTTGGAAAATATAGGTACAACATTGGTTGGGACATTGGCTCAGATACTGACTATGATGATAACTTAAACTTAAAAATTTATTGTGTGTCACAAATGTTTTAAGAATAGGTCAGAAGAGAACAATTAAGGACTGACAGACAAATCTTTTCTTTTGTACAGGGTTCAGCAGGACACAACATCTGATCCTGTCATCATGAATGCCTTGATGTTCATCTGTAAGACCATGCACGACTCTGTCAAGTAAGTACACACGTTACGGGCTAGAACTGCAAAATTAGGCCATGTTGATTTAATAGCCTGAATGACATCCGTTGGGAAACCCAAAACTGATGCAAGCGTGGAGAGAATTCAAAATAAAAAGGTTGTAAAGGAAAGTAACTGTAAGTGGTAATCTCTGTTATAAGCCGCTAGGTGTCATAGGCTCCCATAAAGTATGTACATAAAGGCCTATAGAAGTCCTTTCTGTGACGTCACTTTGTTGCTTATTTGTCCCACCAAAGGGCACACAATAGACAATTGATTTGAAAGGTTACATACTTTTTATATTTTTTCAGAAAATACCAAAGTTTTACATAAATGATATTTGAAGTCACAAACATATTGTAGAAAATGCCAGAGAATGGCAAGAGGAAATTTCATTTTAATTGTGCTTTAAATGTTAGCAAACATAATGCTTTACTGCTTTCTACTCCTGTTTATCTGTCGATTGATCAGTTACTAAATGCCTCTCGCTTCCACAGTGCACTTACACTTGAAGATGAGAAGAGAGCCATCTCCAATCTTATCTGTGGTTTCATCAGAAGGGTGGGTACAAAATTCATGAAATTAGATATAATTACATGTATGTGTTCTCAGTTGATCATTATTGTCCCTGGTAAAATCATACTATGTCACTTAGATCAGCCCTGCAGCTTCGACTATGGCCAAACAGTCTTATACAAGAATGACAGTCTCTGCCACATAGGGAACATATGTATATAAATAAGCTGACTCAGTTTTTCATTAAGTCCTTTTCTGCAGATCTGCTTTTCTTCTGTACTGTGCTTCAGTCTAGCTTCACCTGTTTTTAGATGACAGATGTCTATCTTTCATAGTGCTTATCTTTCACTCATTTTCCTGGAGTGATTCCTAACTCTGACTCCTGATTGGTCATTTTCCTTGAATGATTCCTAACTCTGACTCTTGATTGGTCATGTTTTTGGAATGATTCCTAATTCTGACTCCTGATTGGTCATTTTCCTGGAACGATTCCTAACTCTGACTCCTGATTGGTTATTTTCCTGGAATGATTCTCAACTCTGACTCCTGATTGGTCTTTTTTTTTAATCAGATTTCCTTTGGAAGAGACTTTGAGCAACAGCTGAGTTTCTATGTGGAAGCCAGGGCGACCTTCAGTAACCTTGAGCCAGTGTTGATTGAGCTGGTGCAGGTGGGTGCTTTCTGATTTGTCGCACAGTTCCTACTATTATATTATAATTGATAGCATATTTGTGTAGACACAAGTTGCGTGTGTGTACATGTAGAATACAACACGTTATATTCTGTATTCTGTGAGTAACTATGCTAAGAATATCTTTCCTATTCCAGCGAGTGAACCAACTTTCCATGGAGACACACAAGGTGGTGAAGGGCAACCACTCTAGGAAAACTGCTGCGTTTGTTAGGGTGAGTTGTTCTCATTGTTTTATAATGGCAAACAAATTGTCTGTCTTATTTTTTATTATAAGAATCATACAAATCTTAATGTCTAACAGATTTGATAATACACAGTACAGTTAGAGCCTACATGATTGTTGATTCATTTCTGATTTGTTCTCTTAAATGGTTTTAACTTAAAACAAACCAAAATAAAAAGGAAAAAACAAGAAAACCTATAAAACTATTTGAAACAGAATAAAGTTTACAGTTCAGTACCTTGTGTATATTCTACCTTGTGTTTTTACACACTGATTGTCTTAAGCAATTTTTTGTTACTGCCACTTTGACACAACCCCCTTACAATTCTTCATCCTCCATAGTGAAGAGAAGGAATCCTGAGAAGGAGCTATACTTGTTATTGTTGTCGTAGATGGCGTAATTCTTGGCTAAGTCCAACCAAACCTTGTCCCCCTTCTCTAACAGTAGTACGGCACTCCCTCCCGCACTCCTACCTTTACCTTCATATGTGGACGTCATCTTACGACCATTGTGCTTCAGAATAACAAACAGGTTGTAGTCAGAAGACCTGCTCAGAAAGTTAAAGCTAAAGTGGTAGACAGCCCTTAACGGGCTGGTGAAATGTCCGGTGTCTTTGTCAAAATGGCCGCCGATGTTTGTGTGGACTTCGTGAAATGGAATGGTGATCTCCTTGTCGATTGGGCCGAGGCTGGCTATGCGTACGGCGGTGAACGCTACGTGAACGGGAGCGTTGGTGGTGGATCCGGGTGTGCCGGGGAGACCTTGCGGACCAAGCTTGCCTGGTGATCCTGGGTTACCTCGCTTTCCTGACTCACCTGGTGTTCCTATATATAGGATAGCAATAAAAGAAAGAAAATGATCTCCATCCACTTTTGCTCAATGAAGAGCTATTCTTCCAATGGTCGTGACAGAAAGGCAGACACTACACGTACAGTATGTATTTACTTACAGGTTCATTGCACACTGTACCTGTGAAATTCCCCTAGCACAAGAGCAACGGTTACCCTTTCTGGAAGTGTTGCTACCCTCTGTGAACAACACAGATTGGACTCAAAGTCACAGCTTCATGGTACAGAGGCAGCACTGCTAACTACTGGACTATCACACAATGGTGTTGCAATGGTTTATTCAACTGATACATGTGAGGTTCCATCCCTGAATGAGAATTGAACAGTTATTGAATAGTCTCTCTCCTACCTGGAGGTCCAGGTGGCCCCTGTGCTCCTGGAGGTGACATAATGGTGATGTTGTTCATGCAGCCTGCTGGGCTCTGGTGGGAGGATTGTGTGGCCTGCAGTTCAGGCTCAGCCAGGCAGGTGGCACTCATGAGCAGTAGAAGCAGAAACGAGATCTTCATTGTCACTATAGAATTAAAAGGCAAGATAATGACCTTACCTTGGATGCCAAGAATAATGTCAGCTACTAGTGGTTAGTGTGTACTGGGTGGGATGTTGTAAAATGATGGCAGATTTTTCGTCTGAATACATTGGTCAGTGTCAAAGTTCTCCATATCTCTATAGCTGACCCCTTTGCACAATACAATCTTTCAGCAAATATATCATGGAATCTGTGACATTTTTTAAATGCAATTTAGCTGTTTTTAGCTGGTTTTGAAGGCTATTGTTGGTAAGTTGCAGATAATCAAAGATTTCAATGCAATATTGTCTTCTGCTCAAACGTTAGCACTATACCTCACTGTATACAAAATGTATGTTTAGTTCCAGGGCAACCCAAGCATACTTAACGCTCCATTTAGTGTGATCCTAAGCGTCTGGGCTTGAGTAACATTAGCTGTAAATGTCCAAACGTTCATCATGATGGTTTTGTATTACCATGACCTGCCCACCACAAATTCACTCTGAATGTATATGTTTCAGATGTATTACTAAATGTAAAAAAGAATTGTATCAACCACAAACTTCAACATCATGAATACTTCCTTCTACCACAAACTTGAGTCCCCACAAAAATAGATAAAGTATACTATGGAAAGCGGCTTGAGCTTCCCGTGAATAGACAATGGTTCAAACCAGAAAAGTAGTCTATGGTAAAGTACAATAGAGACTCACCTGAAAACATACCTGTAAAGGGGTTAAACCTTTCAACTAGAATAAAATAAAAGTGAAGCAAGCGTGGCTTCAACCAAACCTGACTCTGGTGTTTTGAAGGGAAAACTTCTGTACCCAGCCTTACTGTGCTTTGTCAGCAAGCCTTAAAGGAAACTGTAACAGTTGTTTGACAGCTTCAGAATGTTCTTGTTTGGAGATGAGCCACCTGCTAGAAGCTTGGTCTCACCAGGAAGTTCTTTGAGAAATTGTTGATGTCAGCAGCAGAATGTTGTGAAAACATTTCCTGTTGCTTTTCTGGATGTGAGTTTTTTTTTTTTTTTTTATTCAATGGTCACCACGTAACAAGGCCTGAAGGCCACTCAAGGTTACGGGTTACATGATTGGAACTGTAACAGCAACTCTTCGCCCTAGGTCAGAAACATTATGATTGAGACCAGCCCAATTGCTCACTATGAGTGAGGACTAACTGACCCAATAGGCGAAGCAGGGGTTACGAGGGCTGCCCGGGAGATTCCCTACCCCTATTTTGGCTGGAATGGTTTGATCCGCTCGGGTGGATGTTCGCACATGTGGCGGGTTCTTTAACGTGCATAGGGTATGGCTCTCCCCACACACGGGACCTCCATTTAACGTCCTATCCGAGGGACGACTCATTTTTTTTCACTTGAGTAAAGTGAGGAAAGTCGTGTAAAGTGCCTTTCCCAAGGGCACAAGTTCACCTTATTTCTGGTGTGGGTCCATCATTGGAGCCAAATGTGTATTCACAGCAGTGGGGATTAGCAGGAAAGGGTTAACCTTCCTGTACTCAATCACACTCTCTCCATGGTTTATTGTCTGTTGTTCCCCGTCAGGCAAAGGTTAGACATTCTTGAAATAGTTGAACTGTAATTTCCAACACCAAAATTGGACTCACCCAAATTTTCGACTGCACAGCATCAGTCTTTGTCAAGGAATGAACAATCCACTGCTGTCATGACGTCACGTTATGCAGATAGAACACGTGACTCAGTAAGCAGTGGATTATAGCAAGGAGCTTTTATCAGGAGGAGAGAGCAAGAATTTTTTTCCATTCAGCTATGTTCGTAGCGGGCGACAAAATTTGATTAACACCCACGTGTCAAAAACCCGCATCTACATACATTTCACCCACGCAAGCTTTTGTTTTCCCTTTGTTTTGTGGTCATTCATGGTGGGGCGGCCTGGGGATACAAACATTGTGTGTAGCGATCTGATTTTTGCGATTTTGTCGACGATGTTGAACAGAAGAGTAACTTCGGAATACATACAGCGGCGGCAATATTCTCTCTGACTGAGGGTGAAATTTCAAAGCCATACGGCGACCGGACAGCGCCGCCGCTCGGGTACGGGCTAAGCCTAAAGGCAAAATTGTCTGAGGCAAAGTCTACGAAAAAAACTGGTAATATTCCTACAATTAATGATGACTGTGAAAAACCTGACTCAATGATCACAGGAACCAAGTTTTTTTTAAGTATGCAACAGATATATTTCATAAATCGATACAAATACAAAGTTCAAAATTATGCCTGGAGAACTCAAGACATTATATACGAAAACCCGATCGTAACGAAAACCATGAAAACTATGCTCTCCTGCCTTACCTTCACCTTATTCCAGGCCCGATGTATCCTCTAAAAACACGGGTGGTTCGACAAAAATGAGCAAGGTTCGACCAACAGTGAACACGCCATTTTACCGAGCACATCATCAACAGTTACGAAAAAATATCAGCTAAATGAAGAAAAACGTCATATTTTTTTAGTAGCCATCTGAAAATACATGTGAAAATTCATAATTCTATCGCAAGAAAACAGACCTCGATCCGCGAAAATAGGCCTAAACTGGCCCATGTTTGTTGTACGGCGAAGAGAAACATATCAAACTGTCCGCCATTGTGCGCTCTACCGCAAGATGACGTAGTCACATGCCTGCCGAGTTTTCCAAATAAGGGAATCGTCGGAAACCTGACCCACTTCGCCTCTTGCCGATCGGGCTTCGGGCTGGCTCGAGGGCTATGACGTAATGGCGTGGCTCATTAGCATAGAAACCGTGCCAACCGGCGCTACGAACATCAGATCAGACGGGCGCCGCGCAGGGCAGTAAACAAAGCCGGCGCTGCGGGATTTAACGGGCCAAACAAAGCCGCACAGCGGGCGGGTAACTTCATACTCTCTCCTCCTGATAAAAGCTCCTTGATTATAGGTTGCAGGGAGTCTATGGCGCCCATCGTCTCTGTTCAGGGATGGTTGTCCCTGGAACCTATAATCCACTGCTTACTGAGTCACGTGTTCTATCTGCATTACGTGACGTCATGACAGCAGTGGATTGTTCATTCCTTGACAAAGACTGATGCTGTGCAGTCGAAAATTTGGGTGAGTCCAATTTTGGTGTTGGAAATTACAGTTCAACTATTTCAAGAATGACTTGTACCAACACAGATGAACTTTCAAGTTAAGGTTAGACATGTTTGCACGTAGATATGTAGGCTTGATGGCAGCTCACCAGCAGCCTCTATCTTTAGGGTTGACATTGCATGTGTAGGTTGAGGAAATGAGTATCTTCACTCATATGCTGTCAGTCCATCTCTTACACAGGGTTATCCATGACTTTTTTTCCCTCTGTGGCCTTTATATAAATGAATGTACCTGTTGGTGCATTAAAATTCAATCAGAATCTGATAGAGTTTGTGGCAGTTAATGCCACGAGTAAGAATTTGCAATTTTAAATAAAACTTAAATGACAAGAACTTTGCTTTCAGCAAAATACACCTTTTTTTTTTTTTTACAAAGATGGTTACATAGTAAGGAAAAGATCACAGACTGGTATATTATTATTAGAAAGGATATAAAGAATAATGAAACTAAAACAAAGTACATTCAGCTTTTCCAAATTATAGACAAGGCAGAAAATTTCCAGACCTGTGTTGTTATCTTTGCTGTCATTGAGTAAAAGATCATTCAGATTCTATTCAATATGATTGCTAGCCTCCTTCACAGACATCTACATTGTAGAAGGGCTTGCATTAATTTTTTTAGCAGTGCCAATTCAGGATTTCCAGGTTAATGCCTCTCCAGTGGCGGCGGCACCATGGGGGCAGTGGGGGCGGCCGCCCCCACAAAAAATAGGTCGTGGGGGCAATAAGCTGAAACACTCAAAATCAAGCTGAAACCCTTGTGTATATTTTCACTAATGGAAATTTCATCAAATCTCGCTAGTCTACTGGCAAAATTTGGCCCTGAAAATGCAGGAAATGACGTTTCAGAGGGTCCAGATTTCAAAATTTCAAAGGACCTCCCTTGTGAGGATTCGCGCCGTCGGCACTGGACATGGTGGGAAAATGCTACCAGAGCGTCGTCCCCCACGACCTTTTTCTAGTAGAAATTTCATTATCAAACTTAGATTTGTTTACAAGCAAAATGTTCCCCTCTAATGCAGGAAATGGCATTCAAAGTGTCCTGATTTAAAAATTTCTCCAAAACTTACTTGCGGCGGCTTGCGTCTTCGGGGCTCACAACGACGTAGTGCAAAATATGTTGGTGCGTGGGTCGTCGCCCTCAAAAATCGTTTTCTCTACTAGAAGTTTAATTAAATTCAGCTTAGTCTGTCTGCAAAATTTGTCCCTCAAAATACAGGAAATGGCGTTTCAGAGGGTCTAGATTTCAAAAATTTCCAGAACCGACCTTGCAACGGCTTGTACCTTCGCCGCTCGAGATGGTGAAAATATGTTGGGGGTGTCGCCCTCAATAACTAAAGCTAAAACTATGTGTATTTTTGTTAGAAATGTCATTGAAGTTAACTTAATCTGGCAGCAAAATTTGCCCCTCAAAATACAGGAAATAGCATGTCAGAGGGTTTAGATTTGAAATTTTTCCGGGGGTGCATGCCCCCGGACCCCGCTAGAAGGGTCGCGCCTCTGGCGCGACGCCTCGGGCCTTAGGCCCTCGATTTAGTGATATGAGAAATTTTCACCCCCACAACTAAAAAATGGTGCCGCCGCCTCTACTCTCCCAGCATTAAAGAACCTGTATTAAAGTATCTGCCCCAAAAACATAAATATTGACCCTCTTAGAATTCTCTGCAGGAGGCTACATAATTGCCATATTAGTACCAAAGAGTCGTGACCAGCTTTTGATGAAAGTTAGCTAGCCCACAATCATGCAGTCTTCTATTTGTCCCTCAGGACAGAGCCACCACACATGCTGCCTACAGTAATGATGTCTAATATTCCCTAGGTGTCTAATTTGTGATGTTATTACAGGAAAATATAGCTGTAGTTATGATGATGTTTACGGCCTAATAATTTGTAACCCAGCTGTGGTACTAGTCCACTTTCTGCCCAGTCAATTATTTTGTTGATATCAAGGGCTGTTCTGAAATAGCAAAATTAATAGCAATAGTAATAAGTAATACATTGTAGTACGGTCCCAAAATTCAAGACATTGTATATTTCTTAATATTAGTCATTTTCCAAGACGTGGTTTAATTACAGTGTACATTTTGTAGATGAAAGTGATATAATGTCTGCTCACATCTGACTTTTCTTATTATGAGGATCCATGCATGGATCAGTATTGTTTTGAACTTATCACTAGTAGAGCAAGACATGCCATTGAAAGGTGCAAGTTATACCATATACAGGTACATGTATATATAACTTGAACTGGTATATACTGGTGTGTGTGTGTATGTGTGCTCCAAAGCACGTACATGTACTTTGTTCAGTTGGAAAACTGTCACGACTATCTGCATTCTACATTCAGTTGGCAAACTTTAGTAGCTTGCGTATGTCAGCTATGCAGTGAGTGGACTGTTGTACATTCAGTTGATGTTTTGATCATGAGAAACTAAAAGCAACTGGATAGACTAATAAGGAAAACAGATTTCGAGGAATAACAGAAATTCTGGCACTCTCGAAGGGCAGGCCCTTCGTGACCCTTGGTCAAGAAACATATGGTATTTCAGTATTCTGTAAATTCTCATTCCTGTAAATTCCATTATATGTGTCTTAGGGAGAATAAACACTTAACTCAGGGCACAGTCAATCAATCATTCGCTTGAATCATTAGTTGATGCGTGGCGGCTACAGACAGTTCCGACAGTTCTCGCCACAATATAAAAGATACTGTAATTCTTTGAATTTTCACTGTGGATTTATCTTCTTGATATCGCTGTGACCGCTTTATCTCAAATTCAATACCACCAGAGTGTGTTCTACCATTAAAATTCAGGTCTAGGTCAGGTCCAGGTCCAGATCGTGAATTTTAAAGCTTGTGAATGGGCGATACAAATTTTAAACAATATTTCATGTCTCTACAAAGGAATCTGTTTGGTAGAGTATCCGACTTCCACTGGTATTTTCAAATCCTATCTCCATGTAGCCAATGCTAATCGCCTCTAGATCTGTTAACTTGACCAAGTTTGACTGTAGAAACTTTGTAGAAATGACTTTCAACTCTCCTCTACTTCACTTCACTATTTTTTGGAACATAAGCCCCAAAACACATGAATGCCAGGGCCACACAGTAATTTTACAGCAGGGGGCTAGTCCACTGGTGTTGGTGGTGGTGTGTATTCTCAACTACCATCACTCTTTCCTAAATACTGCAAGTGCTAAGCAGAGAAAGCAGCATATGTACCATTTTTTAAAGAATTCTTTGGAATAACTCGGCCAAGGGTTAAACTCACAACCTACCAAATGCAAGGCAAACACTCAACCCATGCAACCATTGCACAGATCCATGCAGCAAAAGTCTGGCCAGATTTCAAAGCAAACCACTCATTATCAACGTATAGAGGTCTTACCCTTTTTCGTTACAAAAAGATCCTTTTGAAGATATGCATGTACGTACAAATCCCTTAGGGCTAGCCTTTGGAAACGATTCAACAAAGAAACGCATTTCTTCTTCCATTTCAATGGACTAGGCAGTTGAATGCTGTGAGTCTTATCCAATTACATGCTACAACATGCACTGCTATTGACTCTTTAACAGAGAGGTGAGTCGTGACTAACTGGTGATGAAAGTGGGCCCACATGCAGTTTTGTAGATTTTCCCTCCTGACAGTACCACAATGCTGTCAATAGTAATGATGTCTAATAAGTCCCTAGGTGTCTAATTTGTGCTGTTGCGGCTGTATCAGAGAAAATTTAGTAGTTGCTTTTAAAAAAACAGCTGTCTCCAGGACCTGTCCCTCCATCTCTCTCAAGATGGAAATTTGCTTTTTTTTTCTGTCAATGCAAAAAAGTTTTTACCCCATCCGTCGAAAAACTCTTGACGTTTTTGAAATTGATGAACATATATTTTGAAGGCATGGAATGACAGATTTAATGGCAAAAATGTCTTCCAAACAATGAATGGGATAGAAAAAGACTTCAAACTCTAGACAGCTCTGATAGAAACAAAGATCTTTACTGTCTTGTTTTCAAGACCCAATTTATATGTTGACACCTATATGATCAAAGAAACATATTTATTCCATTCCAATGGACTATAGGTAGTTGAAAAGCTGCAACTTTAAATCCAATTGAATGCTTACTGCATAACCTTAACAGAAATTTGGCGGGGAAGAGAGCCTTTTATGCAGCCTTGTATCTAGTATTAGACTCTTTAGATCAGTTAGCATTTAAATGTCAACAACTGGAACAGGGATGATCAAACCATTAATGGCAGCTACTTACAAAAGCCTCTTATATAAAGGATGCTCACAGCATACATAAGGTAGAGGAAAAGGAAATTCTTTGATTTTTCTTTTCAATTCAAGACAAAAAATCGCTTCTATTTACAAATTCTAGCTTTTAATATTTATTTTGATATAAAATATACATGTATTTGATCCTGTTGGATGTAGACATAGATTCGTCAGCAGATAGTCAAATAAAATTTACTCATAGAAAGCGCTGCCATTTTGTTGGTAGTGAGTGTACTATCACTCAAATTTAGCAAGTAGAATTTTATTGTTCTGTTGTAAATATGTTGTATTGAGTGACATTTGCATACTGTAAATGCAGAAATGTTCGCGGTGGATTAATGTTTTTTGCAGTGGCCACTTTACCACGAATTTAAAACCACTGTGAACATTTTTTCGTGGTAGTAAGAGACTACAGTGCATACCGCGAAATTAAAACCACCGTGAAAAGTCCTTTTTCCCGCTAAAGCAAAATTAAATCCCCGCGAACTTCAATACATTTACAGTAATTTTATGTTCCTTACATATTAGTGACTTTGACCTGTTTGACCAATTTTTCCATGTTTGACTAATTTTTCCAGCTAGATATTAGTATTAGTTCAGTCTGTTCTTGATTTATCTGGAGAGTTCATCCTAGTGACCCTAAAGTAGGGGTAACACACTAAAATTTCAAACTCCTCATACCTTTTTGAACTTGGTCTCATTTGATAGATCTTTGTGAAAGAAACAGAATGGTTTTTATTTGAACTAAATTGGACATACCGTTAGAGAGTTATGGCCCTTCAAAGGTCTGAAAATTTGCCTTAAATTCTCCGGACTCGTAATAATCCTTAAGTTAACTATATTTCAAGATGCTATAACTGAATAGAGAAAAACTATAGACAAACAATTTCCTGTTGCTTCTCTTTTATTACTACCAATGTAACAAATACATAAAAATTGTGGCTCATGCTTCATTATTTCTCAAGATATCATCGATGGATAATTTGCCAAAAATGACAAAAATATGGACATGGTCCAAGGCAACTTGATCGCACAGAAACTAAGTCAGCTAATTAATTATGCAAAATTGCAATAGTATGATAAATGGTGACTTGAAACATCCGAAAGTGAATTTTGTCCAGTTGTAGAGATTGAATTGTCTTTAGATATCTCAATGTCTAACCTTTATAGATGTTTTCTTGTACTGTTTTCCAGGCCTGTGCAGCCTACAGTTTCATCACCATTCCATCCATCAACAACATCTTCTCCCAACTCAACCTGTACCTGGTGTCAGGACAGGTGGCATTGGTCAACGGGGCTCTCACACAAGGTGGGTGTGGCTGTAGGGTTGCCATGGCAGCCAGGTTGCCATGGTGAAGAATACAAATCAGACAAAATTTGTTACCAAAATCAGAGATATTGATATTGTGTCATCAATATTATACAATTTGTACACAGAAAAAAGAAAAATGGTTGTCTTTTTTAACTTGCTATTCTGGACTGTTACTAGTACATGTACATGTACTTTGTTAGAAAATGAAATCTTGCATTTTCTTCACCCACTTAATATACTACTGTCACAGTTGGAATAAGGGGCCCCTCCATGTAGTTTAGGGGCTGTTTTTCTGCACTTTTGGGCGTGAACCCTGCGGCTACCTTGCTATTTTGGGGCACGACTGGGCACCTGGATTTCTTCAAATTCACTGTTAAAAACGATTAAAATGAACCCAGGACCTGGCCACAAACAGACGCCGTCAGCTATCTGTGAAGACACCAAGAGGTATCATCTCAAAGCAGATCCTACAGTACCAGAAGATAGTATCAAAAGCTGGCAGAGGAGTGAAGCCGGCCTGGGAGTGTGTACGAGACCGGAGCCCCGGTGGCCGTTTGACTCCCTTAAGCTGGCTGTACGCCTTAGACAGCTTTGATACTAGTTATGGCATCGTAGGATCTGCTTGGAGATTACAAGAGGTACATCCCAGTATCTGTCTGTCCACTTGAGGCTTCAGAGCATGGCAGGGGCTACACCAACCGTTGCAGATGTGACCGTAGCTTTGTTTTGATTCCTCTCAGGGGATGCCTTTCTGAAGGCAGCGATCGGCCTGTTACCTGAGGTGCCCAGGACCATCCAGGTGGACGGGAAGGTGCGGTCCACAGAACCTCTCCTGGCAGAGTACATCAACAACTTTGTCTCCAACCTGCTGGTCGTGCCAGTAAGCTCTACAACTTTTCAATCAACTCATTCTTTCTTGTAGGATATGATATCATTATAACAATGATCTATAATGCATGTTGCAGCTTCTTTCATTTGGATACTTGGATACTTAATTTAGCCCATAAGCTATCATACATAATTTGTAGGTAGCTAATCTTCCTGGACTTCAGGACATTAAAACATACAAGCTAACAAAGATACAAGACAATCATACAATTTACAGGAAATTTTAACAACTGGTATTTATAAACTAAAAATCCTTTGTATCTTGTACATCGATGTAGGTTTAGACATCCAGGTAATAAGATACGCCAAAAAGTAGTAACTCAAGCAACTGGATATGGTTTTTGAAACTGACCGTTTCCAAAACCATATACGGTACAGTTACTTGAGTAACTACCTTTTGGCTTTGTATCTTGTGTTTCATAGATAACTTAGATAAGGGGAAGTGAAAGTAAAAGAAAGGGATCTTGAATTAGTTTAGGTCACTTATTAATAAGAGAGAGAAAGAGAGAGAGAAATGGTTTATTGGATTAAAAAACTGTTGCAGCC
This sequence comes from Branchiostoma floridae, assembly GCF_000003815.2. Classification (NCBI taxonomy): domain Eukaryota; kingdom Metazoa; phylum Chordata; class Leptocardii; order Amphioxiformes; family Branchiostomatidae; genus Branchiostoma; species Branchiostoma floridae. The sequence goes on along the minus strand of NC_049991.1, from coordinate 1,811,299 downwards.
TAACAGCTGAATTGCAATTTTGTGTAATGATCACAAATTTCACATATACGTATATATACACTATATATATATACAACATATCAAATACGCTATACTGACATGTCCGATTCCTTTAAAAAACACTACAAGTTTGCAAGAAGTACATGTATTCTTCAACTGGTCATGATAGAAAAGACAGATAAAGCTCTTTTCGATAAGCACAATTATACAAACAGTAGCCTACAGTGTAACATCCTGTCCTGAGAACTGCAACCCTTTCCAGTAGCTGCATGCATGTCGGGTGAGTGACACAGCTGGAATCAAATTTAGAGCCCCTTGTTCCAGAGGCAGGGCTGCTAACCACTGAACTAAACACATGCTGTTATACTATAGGTGATAGCTTCTGTTGATTTCTCATGAGTAGTCAAAGAGAATGACTGATAATATTTGATGTCTCCCTCCCCTTCTCCCCCCCAGGATAACCCAGACCAGGGTGTGCTGTACCTGATCCGAGGCCTGCTCAACGTGCTGCAGAACTACACCTGGGAGGACAACAGTGATGCTAAAGTCAGGTCCTACCTGAGTGTGACATGTCTTCTCTCAGCTATGAGCCAGGTAAGAACAACAACAGTGATGCTAAAGTCAGGTCCTACCTGAGTGTGACATGTCTTCTCTCAGCTATGAGCCAGGTAAGAACAACAACAGTGATGCTAAAGTCAGGTCCTACCTAAGTGTGACATGTCTTCTCTCAGCTATGAGCCAGGTAAGAACAACAACAGTGATGCTAAAGTCAGGTCCTACCTGAGTGTGACATGTCTTCTCTCAGCTATGAGCCAGGTAAGAACAACAACAGTGATGCTAAAGTCAGGTCCTACCTAAGTGTGACATGTCTTCTCTCAGCTATGAGTCAGGTAAGAGAACAACAGTGATGCTAAAGTCAGGTCCTACCTGAGTGTGACATGTCTTCTCTCAGCTATGAGCCAGGTAAGAACAACAGTGATGCTAAAGTCAGGTCCTACCTGAGTGTGACATGTCTTCTCTCAGCTATGAGTCAGGTAACAACAACAGTGATGCTAAAGTCAGGTCCTACCTGAGTGTGACATGTCTTCTCTCAGCTATGAGTCAGGTAAGAACAACAACAGTGATGCTAAAGTCAGGTCCTACCTGAGTGTGACATGTCTTCTCTCAGCTATGAGTCAGGTGAGAACAACAGTGATGCTAAAGTCAGGTCCTACCTGAGTGTGACATGTCTTCTCTCAGCTATGAGTCAGGTAACAACAACAGTGATGCTAAAGTCAGGTCCTACCTGAGTGTGACATGTCTTCTCTCAGCTATGAGTCAGGTGAGAACAACAACAGTGATGCTAAAGTCAGGTCCTACCTGAGTGTGACATGTCTTCTCTCAGCTATGAGTCAGGTAAGAACAACAACAGTGATGCTAAAGTCAGGTCCTACCTGAGTGTGACATGTCTTCTCTCAGCTATGAGTCAGGTGAGAACAACAACAGTGATGCTAAAGTCAGGTCCTACCTGAGTGTGACATGTCTTCTCTCAGCTATGAATCAGGTGAGAACAACAACAGTGATGCTAAAGTCAGGTCCTACCTGAGTGTGACATGTCTTCTCTCAGCTATGAGTCAGGTGAGAACAACAACGGTGATGCTAAAGTCAGGTCCTACCTGAGTGTGACATGTCTTCTCTCAGCTATGAGTCAGGTAAGAGAACAACAGTGATGCTAAAGTCAGGTCCTACCTAAGTGTGACATGTCTTCTCTCAGCTATGAGCCAGGTAACAACAACAGTGATGCTAAAGTCAGGTCCTACCTGAGTGTGACATGTCTTCTCTCAGCTATGAGCCAGGTAAGAACAACAACAGTGATGCTAAAGTCAGGTCCTACCTGAGTGTGACATGTCTTCTCTCAGCTATGAGTCAGGTAAGAACAACAGTGATGCTAAAGTCAGGTCCTACCTGAGTGTGACATGTCTTCTCTCAGCTATGAGTCAGGTAAGAACAACAGTGATGCTAAAGTCAGGTCCTACCTGAGTGTGACATGTCTTCTCTCAGCTATGAGTCAGGTAAGAACAACAGTGATGCTAAAGTCAGGTCCTACCTGAGTGTGACATGTCTTCTCTCAGCTATGAGTCAGGTAAGAGAACAACAGTGATGCTAAAGTCAGGTCCTACCTAAGTGTGACATGTCTTCTCTCAGCTCAGCCAGGTAAGAGAACAACAGTGATGCTAAAGTCAGGTCCTACCTAAGTGTGACATGTCTTCTCTCAGCTCAGCCAGGTAAGAGAACAACAGTGATGCTAAAGTCAGGTCCTACCTAAGTGTGACATGTCTTCTCTCAGCTATGAGTCAGGTAAGAACAACAGTGATGCTAAAGTCAGGTCCTACCTAAGTGTGACATGTCTTCTCTCAGCTATGAGTCAGGTAAGAGAACAACAGTGATGCTAAAGTCAGGTCCTACCTGAGTGTGACATGTCTTCTCTCAGCTATGAGTCAGGTAAGAACAACAACAGTGATGCTAAAGTCAGGTCCTACCTGAGTGTGACATGTCTTCTCTCAGCTATGAGCCAGGTAAGAACAACAGTGATGCTAAAGTCAGGTCCTACCTGAGTGTGACATGTCTTCTCTCAGCTATGAGTCAGGTAAGAACAACAACAGTGATGCTAAAGTCAGGTCCTACCTGAGTGTGACATGTCTTCTCTCAGCTATGAGTCAGGTGAGAACAACAGTGATGCTAAAGTCAGGTCCTACCTGAGTGTGACATGTCTTCTCTCAGCTATGAGTCAGGTAAGAACAACAACAGTGATGCTAAAGTCAGGTCCTACCTGAGTGTGACATGTCTTCTCTCAGCTATGAGCCAGGTAAGAACAACAACAGTGATGCTAAAGTCAGGTCCTACCTGAGTGTGACATGTCTTCTCTCAGCTATGAGTCAGGTGAGAACAACAGTGATGCTAAAGTCAGGTCCTACCTGAGTGTGACATGTCTTCTCTCAGCTATGAGTCAGGTAAGAGAACAACAGTGATGCTAAAGTCAGGTCCTACCTAAGTGTGACATGTCTTCTCTCAGCTATGAGCCAGGTAACAACAACAGTGATGCTAAAGTCAGGTCCTACCTGAGTGTGACATGTCTTCTCTCAGCTATGAGCCAGGTAAGAACAACAACAGTGATGCTAAAGTCAGGTCCTACCTGAGTGTGACATGTCTTCTCTCAGCTATGAGTCAGGTAAGAACAACAGTGATGCTAAAGTCAGGGCCTACCTGAGTGGGACATGTCTTCTCTCAGCTATGAGTCAGGTGAGAACAACAGTGATGCTAAAGTCAGGTCCTACCTGAGTGTGACATGTCTTCTCTCAGCTATGAGTCAGGTAACAACAACAGCGATGCTAAAGTCAGGTCCTACCTGAGTGTGACATGTCTTCTCTCAGCTATGAGTCAGGTGAGAACAACAACAGTGATGCTAAAGTCAGGTCCTACCTGAGTGTGACATGTCTTCTCTCAGCTATGAGTCAGGTAAGAACAACAACAGTGATGCTAAAGTCAGGTCCTACCTGAGTGTGACATGTCTTCTCTCAGCTATGAGTCAGGTGAGAACAACAACAGTGATGCTAAAGTCAGGTCCTACCTGAGTGTGACATGTCTTCTCTCAGCTATGAGTCAGGTGAGAACAACAACAGTGATGCTAAAGTCAGGTCCTACCTGAGTGTGACATGTCTTCTCTCAGCTATGAGTCAGGTGAGAACAACAACAGTGATGCTAAAGTCAGGTCCTACCTGAGTGTGACATGTCTTCTCTCAGCTATGAGTCAGGTAAGAACAACAGTGATGCTAAAGTCAGGTCCTACCTGAGTGTGACATGTCTTCTCTCAGCTATGAGTCATGTGAGAACAACAGTGATGCTAAAGTCAGGTCCTACCTGAGTGTGACATGTCTTCTCTCAGCTATGAGCCAGGTATAAGAACAACTGTACAATAATATCACATTTACGAGCTCATAGATATACATTTAAACTGTGCTTTTGGTACTAGTTTCTCAGATCCAAACCCACATGTACCTGTATCACTATTCAGTCCATATAACTTTGTTCTCAAGGCATGTGTGTTTCATGTATGTCTTATGTTATGATTACATTATGCATGAACTCCTTAATCTTATGATATATTATGTATGTTTTTATTCCGAGCCATGGAAGAATTATAGCCTTTGGCTAAAGTGTAATAAACATGATTATAAACGCACCTACCAAAAGAGATCGCAGTCCTTAACCTCTGTCACACACCAGGACAGTCAATCGGTGACAATTTAGTCTGTATGCTCTGAAATTTTTTGCAGTACTACATGCACAAAGTTCTTTTGATCGCACAATTTTCTTTATAAAACTGCCCAATTTCTCCTGTTTCAAGCCCCATTCATTATGATTGGTTAGATTTCAAGTAGAAAATATGACCAAGGCAATTTTTAGACTTACAGGCAACCTTTGAACAATCAAGAAATAAAGCTTTATAGCTCATACATTTGTAGATTGTGTTACAAATGAGAAGTTGTACAATTTCTGTTGCCATGCTTAAACATTGCCTTACCTAATGCAATGCCACTAATTATTCTTTTCCTTTCATTTCACCATCTAGGAGAATTACTTGTATCATGTCAACAAAGGTCAGTCATTACATTCTGATTATCATAGCTGTATAATAAAGACAGTTTGAATCTCATAACTTACAGTTATTTATTGTTAAATCATATCCAAAGGCTAATAGCAAGTTACATGTGCCGTCAAAGTAAGAAGTAAATTATCATACACTGATAATTTGTTTCTGAATCAGCTATAAGGTACTATCTTTAGTACAATGTATTTTTGTTGGGTTTGACTTTTCTTCTAATGCCCCGGTCACAAAGCGCGTACAATTTCTTGCGATTCCTTCCGATGCGCAGGATAAGCGCAGTGCGTCGTAAGTCGGGGGAGAATCGGAAGCAATGGTTTAAGTATATAAAGCCGTGGTCACAAAGCGCGTAGTGCATCGTACGATGAGGTCATAAGAGCGTGCCTGCGTCAATCGCAGTGAATCATAGTAAATCGGGGAGCGTCGTATGGCGAAAAATAGAGCTGAAATGGATTTTGAACATGTTCAAAATTTCGCTATCGTCGTAAGATTTTATTTGCCCCCATAGCAGACTTCATTACGGCAATTTTTGTCTACTGATGAGGTTATAGATTTAATAATTGTTAGCATGTTGTAATGGTTTCAGTTTTCCCTGATATTGTGGATATTGACGAAAAGCGAAAATATATCAGTCGCAACTGCCACAGTCGCAACCAGAGAACAGCGCGCCCCGCACAGGTGATGCAGACAATTGTTTGATCGCTTCATGCACGTGAGTTTATAATTAGATCAAATCTCAGCTCTCGTCGGTCTTGGGTCAGTTTACCATAATCGTAATAACCATGGGGACCGGCTCGAACATAAAGGCAGGCTCTATGAGTCGGAAATATATATGATATAATGCTTATGATATGATTTTTGTATGATGGCATCTTTTTGTTGACAGCATATCATGATACGATCTTCGAAAGAGCCTGACACGTAGAGCCGGCAAGCAGGCCGAGATAATCATACCAGTACTCACGCTTGATTTGAACTTTTCTTGTAATGCTCTTGTTGTCATGGTCTCTTTTAATCTATTTTTACAGTTAAATACATTATAGGAAGGTATTCAACAGCTAAGTCCACATTTTGTTGGTTGAAGAAGCACAAAAGCGGCCAGGCGGCTATTCAAAAGAGACACAAGTGAAAAATCGTACGACGCTGGAAAAATTTTGAACACCATCCGATGCGTTGCGATGGCTGATTTTGCTTACGATTTAGCTGCGGTTTACTGCGCTCATCGTACGATATGCGGAATATACCATCGCAAGAAATCGTACGCGCTTTGTGACCGGGGCTTAAGGCAGTGTCACCCATTCTGCATAATGAGTGCATGGGTTTTGTGATTTTAGTAGAAATGTAGCCTTTTGGTAATCTTCTAAATGGTAAAAACTTGCGAAAGATTATAGAGGCTGTAATACTGTAAATGCAGAAACTTTCGTGGTGGTTAAATGTTAGTGTTTTTAGCGGTGGCCCCATCACCACGAACTTAAAACCACCGCAAACATTTCTCCATGGCAGTAAGAGACTACTGTTACAGTTGTGCATTGTGCTACCACAAACTTAAAACCACAGCGCAAAGTCCCTTTTCCCGCTACCGCGAAATTGAATCCCCGCGAACTTCAATGTGTACAGAATCTATACCTACAGGTTCAAGGTTATTAAAAGATTCTAGAGCCAAATATGTTTTCTGTGGATGTTTCCAACTGCCTCTGTTTTCCCCAGTTGACTCCAATGACAGACTGTACGGCAGCGACCCCAAGTTTCTGAACGAGGTCCAACAGATCGCAAACACACTCATCACCGAGATACTGGAGCAGCTCAAGCACCTTCAGCAACAGGAGGTATTTTGTATTTGTATTTTTAGATTGTTAAAACAATGAATGAACTCTATTGCACAACAGTATTGCATGGTACAATGCAGGGTTCTAGCCAGTGTCCGTCCTTCTGTCCTTTGACAAAATTTTGCAGCTGGGGACGGAAAAAAATTTAGCCTATTCCGTCCTCTGTGACGGACAAAAATTGGCATGTTAAGATATTAATTGAACCAAGCTGAGTCTACCAGCTAAATTTCACCTCAAAATAAAGGAAAGAGCATTTCAGAGGGTCTAGATTTTAGAATTTTTCCGGGGAGCATGCCCCCGGACCCGCCTAGGATTGTTGCCTTCTATAGGATTTCCATTCAAAATCAAGGGAAGAGAAAAAAACTTACAGGCTGGCGAGAACACTGACTAAGAATGTTGAGAGCAAGCTTAAAGTGAAAGTGTTATAAATTGTTGTACAACAGGCTCTGAGGAGACAGTCGGCTCTAGCGCTGGAGTTCTTCACCAAGATGGTGGTACACGGTGATGTGGGGCCGGGCAAGATGGGCTCACTGGCCGTCAACTTGTGGAACCTGGCACAGAAACATGGGTACGGAGACACCAAGGTCATGGTGAGGGACAACTCTATATTCATCTATTTAACATTTTTATATACAGTGCACATACTAGTTCGCAACACACACACCAGCACACACGGTAGCGTGCGTAGTCCAGTGGTTAGCGGCCCTGGCTCTGGCACTAGACGCTGTGAGTTTGTGTCGCTCACCCGACATGCACACAACTAGTGGTGCGTACCTAAACTCAATTTCAGGTTCAGGTCCGGATTCAGGTCCAGCAGTTCAGGTTCAGGAAAGTCCGGACCTGAACCCATCATTGCATATTATGTGCTTTTTTTTAGGGGGAGGGGGGGATGGTGCATATAAAATTGCATGTTAGCATGAATTGAAATGCAATGTGAAAAATACATGAAAATGATAGACAGCCAGTGTAAACACAAACTGTTTTTTGTCTTTTTCCAGTGCAAATTTTACTGTCTATGGAAGGTTTTAGATGGTTTAGAACAATATAAGGGAATATAAGTGACAGCTAGCTTTTTGCAAGTCCGGACTTGGCTCCGGACATTTAGGTTTTTTTTGGACTTGGACCTAAACATTTTTAGGTCCAATTTCAAGTCCGGGCTTTAGGTACGCACCACTACACACAACCAAAAAGGATTGTTGTCCTCAGGACGGAAGGATAGAATGTGGTCCGCTGTTCATTGTGCTTGTCGCAAAGAGCTATAGGGAAATTTTCCCTGATACAATGAACCTGTAAATACGAGGGGCGTTCAATAAGTAATGCCTCTGGCCCATTTTTAGTTGTATGATCTAGATGAAATTTTGCATGTGTAATGATGCATACCTCTAATGGTTATGTTGCAAAATACAGCTCTGAACTAATTGGGGTTTCTGATTTACTGGTGTTTGAACTGAGTTAGGTGTGACGAAATGGACCAGGTGTGAAATGGAGCCAGTTGAGTGTGCGCAGTGACCGGTTTTTGTATTTGAAAGGACGCACACCAATGAAATTAACGAAACTTATGGTGATGATGCCCCATCATATGTGTAAAATGCTAGCATTGTAAATTCAAACATGGCCGGAAGTCTGTGGAAACAGCTCCCAGACCTGGTCGTCCCTCTTCTGCCGTTGATGAGGCATCTGTTGGAAGACCAACCTCGGGTGTCCTACAAAACGGTGTCTAGAGCTGCATCAAACAATGGGAGAAATGTATAACTCTGGGTGGTTGCTATGAATAAAAAGACTAATAACTGTGCCAAGTTTCATTAATCTCCTTCTATGGGAAATGGGTCAGGGGCATTACTTATTGAACGCCCCTCGTACTGTGCATAACTTTTGGCCTCTCGGTCACAACCAGTGGAAGACTACATGTGTAGCTCTTCAGTGAGCTAAAACTGGATCGAGGTCACTTTCCTTTTCTTTCCTTTATACACACATCTCAAAAGAAAGAAGGACAGTATATAATAGACAAGTATCTACAATAACTTAATGAAGCAGACAGTGTGGATCAATTCTTGTGTTCCTCATGCCAAAGACATTGTCAAAATTTATGAGAAATTCCTTCATATCTTAACTGCAATGATATCAACTAGCTAGGTTACTTTAAGCAGAAGAAGAAGAACCTTAAAGTTGACCCACACACCTCAGGGCACCTTGAACCTTGAACCTTGAACGTGGACATCTTTGAGATGCCTTCACGGGTCGCAATGGATCCTTCCTCAGGTCACAGCTCAATACTACTGATTTTCAAAAGGGCATCACCTGCAAAGTACTGATCACAGTATGTTGAGTTTTGTGGGCATTCATCAAAGGGTTCATACTTCAAAACTGTCTTGAGATTCGAGTTGTACTTCTCGTTCCTGGGTCAGAGCTAGAACTTTAGTCACCCCTCTGTCTACATGTGTATTGAAGATGTCTGAACTATCCAATAGGGAGCGACTTGCTTTCCACACATGGGCAAATTGGTAACAGAGGAGTTGTAATGAACCATTTGATTGGTCCCCGGGGGCTCATTACTGAACAGCATGAAAGTTTCAGTGTTGCACTGTGGGAGTAGTTATAGATGGGGAGTAGAGGCCAAATCATAATTATTACAGGTCTAGAGTAGATGGACTAAATTAGGTGCAAAAGTGTTCCATTTTTCAGATTTTCTCTTTCTTACATAGACTTTGTCATCAGCGTATATGGACACTTCTTTTTCCATACACTTAAAAACAAGCCACTAGGAGGGCCTTAATCAAACCTGACCTTAAATGTTTACCCTACCCTCACCCACCTGCCAAATATCATGAAGATCTGTCCACGGTTTCTTGAGTTGCCCAGCCTGGTAACATACAAAAACTTGGTTTTGCTAGCAGATTAATTGTATGATTTTGACTAATTTCTTTATGATCTGTAGATCATGTTTAGTTTTGTCTAATTTCAGTTCTTGATGTTAAGATCAATTGTAACGTTATGATGATCACTGGGTTATATTATTTTCACTTGGTTTATTATTGTTTGATGTATAATCTTCATGTCCATTTAATTGTATTATGATTTGTAAATTTTGACGGGAGAAGAGTTTGTATAAGCCACATGGCTTTTTTCTCCCCCCTTGCACGTTCTATTGTTTTCTATAATTTTCTGTATGTTATCATTTTTTAATGTGCAAAATAAAATCAATCAATCAATCAAAACACACATACATATACATAGCCCACTGCAGTACCGAAAGAAGCCGCCCATTATCTAAGTTGACCTTCTTTTCCACAATACCAAATATCATGAAGATCCATCTACAGTTTCTCAAGTTATGCTGGTAACATGCAAATGTAGAAACACACATACACAAACATACATACATACACAGCCCATTGCAGTACCAAAAGAAGCTGCCAGGAGGCCCATTATCAAACAAAATCTTCGTTTCCAAATACTTTGCTGCCTACCAAATATCATGAAAATATATCCACAGCTGTTCAAATTATGCTGTTAACATGCAAGCACACATGCTACAACAGGCACTCCATAGCAAAACTGAAAACATAACCTTCTAACAAAGGCAGTAAATGTACAAAGGAATTTACACAGGAATTTAGGATGCATCCTCACTATTGTTCTGTCTTGTCCCCACACAGGTGCGCACATTAGAACACCTGAAGAAAAGGGGGACCCAGCAGGATGGGAAGGAATATGCTGAGCTGGCTGCCAAGCTACCTCTGCAGTCTAGAACATAATCAGGACCAGAGTTGTGCAATATCATAGCCTGGCCTAGGAAAAAATGTTGTGTTTCCAATTACGATTCTGAAAATTAAAAAGGTTTGGTAGGTAAGGATTCTCTTTCTTTTTCACTTTTTAGTTTCAGGTTTTAGTCAAAGTGATCCAACAAGTAAAGGGTTGGTCGGAAAGTGGAAACACTACATTTTCTCCTATAGGTCTTACATGTGAACTTCATTTTTCATATTTCCTTGAACTATACCTATTAGCTATATGTTACAAGCACAGTTATCAAATGTCATCTCTAGGCCATGCATTATTATAGACCAATATTGAAAGAAATTTGTATTCTACTAGTTGTAAAAGAGAAAATCTTTGCAGGGATTTGATTTTCAAAAATGGAACATTATAGGTGGTTTTAAGTTCGAAATTGCCATACAGGGTTTTGATGGGGGTAATATTTGTGATAGGTTTAGATTTATAGTGAAGAGGTCACTAAAAAATACAAACTCAAAACCATTGCAAACATTTTCCCTTTTGCAGCATATAATTTGATTTAGACAACTCCCTCAAGAAATGAAAAATTCTAATTTGTAAAATACAATTTTGCAAGAAATGTGTTCTCACTATAGTAATTCCATATCATTCTTGCCATGAGCCACATATTGTTGTTAAGACAGTCACATACTGATGAACTTTAATCTTCTCGTTGCTGCCTATCTCCATAACCAATATAAATTCAGTGCCAAAAGACTAACTCAGCTGAAAGAGGTTTATAAAGATGCCTATTGAATGTACAAATGCCATTGAGACTGCAAAGAAGGTTTAGAGTACATAATCGTGAGTTGAATGTCCACATTGAATCACCGGACCATACCATCTCACTGAATCAAGTCAGACATACTGGACACTGAACATGCCTACTTTGTAAGAGGTATAAAGAAGGCCATCTACATCTGAGAGCACTCCAGCCATCACTGGACAAAGACGGTGGGCGTTATAAACTTCCTTGCACGTTTGACCAATTGCTGACGACACGTATTCGCAAGAACACGTGTCAATGAGGTCACGTTTCTGTAACTCTGGCGAGTTTACGTTCTGAAGTGATTGGTCATCAATATTAATCCTGAAGAAGGCCGTTGAAAATTTGATCTTGTGTGTACTTCTGTGTTGGAAGAAAGTTTAGCATTGTACTATCAATGTGTTTACCTTCAGTTATATTATTACAGTAGGTACATGTATATAATGAGGTTGTAATGTGCTTGAAGCACCTTGTTGAACACGGGACACCCATTTTGTCCCTTCCAACTGACAATGGAGCTCCAACCAGTATACAAAATGTACCTTCCCCAAACTAGCTGGAACCAGGAGCTCAACTGTGAGGCTGGTACCGATTGAGCCACAGGGACATCCTTATTATCATGTTAATTCTACAGACATTAAATGACTTGTCTATCTACAAACTTGTGATGTTTCTTTCTTTTAAAATACAGAAGTTATATACAGAACTTTATTGCCCGACAAATGTAAAGGACAAAATGTGTGGCAACTTGTACATACAATACATACAGAACAGTTTAACTACATGACTTGCATGATTCCTAAACCATATCTAGACTGCTGCATTCTATTGGTGTCTCCTAGGGCTGGGTATCGATACAGCGTACCGGTACAAAACCGTTTTTTCTTATTGGACCGGTCCAGAAAAACAGGACCTGAAAAAATTAGATGGACCGGATGTTGGACCGATTAGAAAAGTAACAGATTATTTCATCAGGCATTCACATGTTTTGGCACTTGCAGGTGGAAGAAAATAACAAGAGTGAAGTAAGAGTAGAGTTTATAGTAATTCCTGCCATGTTTTACAGCCAATCATACAGGTGCAGTTAGCGTTGTAGGATTTTAAAACGCCAGTGTAAGTCTAATACTCCGCTGAACAGCTTTCTTTGTAGTGAAATGGACCATTGGTATGAGTCATACTGGATCAGGTTCAGGTCCAGACCTGAACCTGATCCTTGGGACCGGACCTGGACCTGAATTTTCTGTATCGGTACCCAGCCCTAGTGGCAACTTGTACATACAATACATACAGAACAGTTTAACTACATGAGTTGCATGATTCCTAAACCATATCTAGACTTCTGCATTTTATTGGTGTCTCCATACTCAAAATAGCTTTTGGCACGTAATGTTATTTTGGAGGTGTTAACCACCGACATCTGAGTAGCAAGAACTAAAGCCACCGACTGGTAATGAATTTGATTATTAGGCTCCAATAGAGCAAAAATGTAATAAGCTGATTCAATACACGACTTCACATCTATTAGGCTACGTTGATTTGATCATATGGATAACGTCCTCTGCATGGGAACCCGAATGTGATAGGCTGAATGAAAAAAACTTTTGTCTTCATTGTAAAATCTTCAATAGTGGTTAGGAAGGTTGAACAGATGATTAAATACAGAGTAGAGTATACTGAACAATAGTTTCTTTGTTTTCGTTCTTTCAAGTCTTCTTCTTTGACTTTGGAAATGACTTTGGCATTCTATATTCAGCATTAGTCTCCGATATCAAATTTTTCTTTGCAATTCATAGCATATGTTTGCTCCTTTTGTTGATTTGTATGATATACTGTTTGAGGTTGAAAAAATGTTTTAGACATGACGAAAATTAATGCGCAGGACGATGTAATTCATAGTCGAAACAACATGGCCTCATATTCGATTTTCATGCCTACAGGCTTACTGAACATTTTGTCTAACAAGCTGAACCAAGATTTCATGGGAACCAAAAAAAAAAATTTCGCCTTCATCGTAAAATCTAAGTAATCGGTAAGGTTGAAAAGTTGACTAAACATACAGAGTATGGTGTATACCCAACAAGAGGTTCTTTGTTTTTGTTCTTTCACATCTGTGGCTTTGGAATTGACTTTCATTGGCATTCTACCTGCAGCAGCAGTTTTCATTATCCAATTTTCGCTTGCAATTAATGGCATTACGATGATGTTTGATCATTTTGCAGTTGCTTTATATGATTTACATTATATTAAGGTTTTCGACAACATATTGTCGAAAACTGTTTTTGGGCATTACAAAAATCAATGCTCATGGGGATGTCATGCATATAGTCGAATGAGCATGGCCTTTAGCCTGATTTTCAATTTTCTTGCCTACAACCTTACTAAGCATCTAACAAGCTGAAACACCTACTGGAGAAGCCCTTAGGTGAACATGTGGGACTAAGGCCATGCTATTCGACTGTATGGATGACATCAGTCCACACATTGATTTTTATCCATTCCCAAAAAAACTGTTCCCAACAGATTATATGGTCTCCTTCGTTCAATATTTACCAAGGTAAAATCCTAATTGATATCAGCCCTACAGCGTCGACTGTGGCTAAACAGTCCTATACTAGAATGACAGTCTCTGCCACATAGGGTACATCTGTAAGCTGTCTCAGGTCTGTTGCAGAGTTCTTTTCGCAGGATCCGCTTTTCTTCTGCCATGCGCATCAGTCTGGTTTCTCCTGATTTTAGCTGCCTGGACAGTGTACATCTCCAGCTGGATCTGTCATACAGTATGTAGTATAATAGATCGTACAAAGCTGCTGTCACTCACTCTCCGGTTTAACGTCTGTTGTTCCCCACCCTGTGGGGGTTAGACGTGCTTGCACGCTGATGATGAGGGGGTCTGCCAGCGACCTCTGTCACTAGGGTTGACACTGTGTAGGTTGAGAAAGTTGATGTCTTTCTTTATGTTGTCCAGCCATCTGTAAAATGGGTATTGAATATAATGAAGTAGATTGTACAAAAATATCAGAAACCAGATATCGATGTCTTAGAATGTCAATTACAAAGTCAAAGATGTCCAACAGGAAAAATTTATCAATGTTCTGTATACCATATTAAGTGTCATGTGTTTCATATTGAAGGCAACTTTCTTTTTACCTAACTTTTTTTATTCATGTGCTCCCATCTGTTTTTTGGTTCCCAGATGATGTCATCCACATTATCAAATCAACATGGCCTAGTGATACCTAATGATAACGTATAACGAGTGATGACGGGTTGACTACTGATGATTATTAGACAAGTCAGGGACAGGGCACAAGTTCTCTATGTCTGAGTGCTCATAACACCCGCACAACATATAACCTGAAATCCAGTCTCCTTGTGGCTCGCCCTACCGTACTTAGTGCAGGCTTTGTACGGGGCAAGTGTAGCTCTGAGA
>NC_049991.1:1382042-1384243 GCF_000003815.2 Branchiostoma floridae | reverse complement strand
TGCAGTAAGGCAGTTATGAACGCACGTTGCCAGCGATGCCTTGCTGCACTCCGTGGCCTCCCCGCTCTGCGGCGGGTTCATGACGAGGGTGACGGGCTCCTGACCGTGAGTCTCCGTGAGAGTAGTGTGACCCAAAACAGGGCCGGTTCTACTGCTTAAGTCTGATTGGGAACCTAATGTAATAGTGGAATCATTGTCAAATTCTGATTGGGGACTAAAGGTAACGCTAGAGTGATTGTCGAAGTGAAGAACGTCTGATGCATCACCTAACTCAGCGTTCAAGTCTGTAGTAGACGACCCGAAAGCTAGTCATGCCCTAGCTGCCACGTAGGCGTCGCGTGTGGCCTTGTCGGCGTAGGGGCAATCTTTAGGTGTGTGTTGCAGAGGAACGTCGGGTCGAAACTTGTGGCAGTACTTGCACACGTGCTTTGCGTTGGCGCCGGACGGGCCAAGATGGTCAGATGCATACGTGCACGTTCCCCGCTGGTAACCTGCACAGGGTGCCCCACTGCTGATCGCCTTGCCCTTGACCTTGACTGTGGGCGAGACGTCGTCGTCGTCCGTCGGGCGGCGCAGGTAGTCACGCTTGAGATCTCTCACCAGTGCTACTGTATGTGGAGAATCGAGGTCCAGCAATGCGTGTTCTGCACGACGTAACATGGTGCGATAGAAGTTTCGGACTCCTTTGAATGTGTAATGTGGAATGTCCAGCATTACACCCTGCAGAATCTGGGCTCTGTTGTAGCTCTCATACGGATCAGTGTCCTTACTTAGGATAATGGCCAGTTCGCCAGCCAGGAACTGGTCCCATGTCAATTGGTCGTGTTCAAGTTTGGATGACGCCGAAAATACGAATTCATGGGGCCAACTGACCTCACGTTTCACTTTATCGTGAGATTTGCGAGACAACCCGCTACGAAGCCGTCGCTTACCTCGGTAAGGCTTGTCATCGTCGTCCGACGCTGAAGAGTAGTCCCGCTGCCGCCTGGGTCTCCTGTTGTTATCGCCGTCGAGGTCCCAGCCGAACGTGTCGCCAAGCGGTGGCTGCCTCGGCTGGGCCCGGACTCGCTCGGCTGACGTGAAAGGATCCTGGAGATAGTTCATGGAACGTATGTCTCGCAGGGACGGGTAGCCGCGGGTGTGTTCGTACTCGTCTGTATGCGCTCAGTCATTAACACCCCGCTGCGGGCTATTGTTCAGACCCTCCGGGCCCATTGTTTCCGCTATCCGGCGGCGCGTCTCTGATGACCATGATGGCCGCGGGGTTTCCCGCCATTTCTGATGAGCCCGGACGTGTCAGCCAATCACATGAGCCCAGCCATGACGTCATGCACCGCGATCCCGGCCGAGGACGACCGAGGGTTGCCGAACTGCGAGCGAGATGAGCGCAGTTTCCGCAGATTTCCTTATTTGGGAAGCGAAGGTGACGTGTGCAAACAGTACTGTTGTGGAGAGACCAAGATGGCGATCATGTCGATACTTGTTTCGGCGCTGTGCGACCAAGTTGAGTGAATTTACAGGCATTTTTGTCGCTGTATCCCCGATTTTTTTGTCTCAGAATTATGAACAATATTCTCTACTTCATGTGTCTATTAAAAAATTATTACGCTTGCCCCGCAAAAGAGACTTTTTTTCAACGATAGTAGTGGGCTTGGGTGTGCCAAATAAGTATTTGTTGTTGCTGTTTGCGATCGATTTTTGCTGTTCGTGATGCATGAATTTTGTACTCTGAGGGCTCAGTGGATGTTCATGGCAATGATGGGAAGCAAGATGATATTTCCGAGGAAATTTATTTTGTCGGTATTGAGGGAATTTTTGCCTCACGAGGAACGCATTTTTTTTACACAGATGGCTTGATATCTTAATTTGACAGACTTGAAAATAAAGTTGCATAGCGTTTCTCAAGCTTCTTACAAATACTATGAAATAGCTCCGTGTGTCCTGGGCTATGAAAGCCGACCCAGCGTTCTTCTACACCGCGTGACTTGTTGTTACACACATTTCTGTGGCCCGTGGGGAACTATGCTCGCACTTGCTTCAGGCGAAGTATCGTCACTATTGATATCTGTTTCCTTAGTAAAAGTAGCGCTGTATTTAATGAGAATCATCCTCAAAATCGCTGAAATCCCGGCCCCAAATCGATGTTCCTGGACGAGAGATGTTGAAACTGACTCGTAAACAAAGGCCCACGCTAGCCTGGC
>NC_049991.1:1364011-1381942 GCF_000003815.2 Branchiostoma floridae | reverse complement strand
GGTACAGGTGTGTACAGGTGTGACGAATACAGGTCGTTTCGTTACATCGTCTTTTCGTTACACGTCATTTCGTTACATCATGAAGTCATTTCGTTACATCATGAAGTCATTTCGTTACATCATGAAGTCATTTCGTTACGGATTAAATTCAGGCCGTTATAGTACTTCTTACAATTACTTTGCGTCGTAACAAAAAGCCAGGGACTCAAAATTCAATTCTTTTTCTTTCTTTCGGCAGGTATTGAACGCCGCTAAGCGATGGAGGCGTTGACGGGCTAGTCTCTGCCAGACTCCGGATCGCTGGAAAATCGTAGAAATGGAACAAATAGAGAGGAATATAACCGGCCAGGGAACAGCTCGCGATCCTAGATCCTAGATCGCGTGCTGTTCCCTGGCCGGTTATATTCCTCTGGCCGGCTTACTCCTCTATTTGTTCCATTTCTACGTTTTTCCAGCAATCCGGAGTCTGGTAGAGACTATTGACGGGCCACGCTGCATGTCGGCCCGTCGGGTCCACTGCCGGGTGCGCCTGCTCGATGTACATGTAAATGTCGGCTGATTGTTCGATCAAATCAATATACACAGGCTGCTAGGAAAATACGTGACATAATCTACTTCGTTTTTTGTGGAAATATCCTGCTTTCTGGTATACATGCATATGTCAATTAATTGTAACTTGGGATCTAATTTGCATAATCAATGCCGAAATTTTATAAACTCCAAGCATATATTTATGAAGAAAATGAAATGAGTAACGCATTTGTCTACAGACATCATTCTACATAACAAACCTGGTTTATTTGGCAAAGGTATGTGTTCGTGGAACTCTAGTTTTAATTAAGAAAAGATTTCATACCACGCACACAAAACAAATCGAAATCCAGTGTGGATACTTGATCGGTCATCTGAACCAAGGAGCGATTACACATTATATCTGTGGAACCTATCTGCGTTATGTAGTAGCTTGAGCATCTATAGTATATGCTGTCATGTGTACAATAAATCACGATTAAATGCTTTTAGTATCGGTGATATACAGCGCGCGAAGTAAAGAACCTATTGTTGTTAGATCGGCGGGCACGCACTTTCGTGGGTTTCTGACAGTCCGTTCGGCGCCGACAACTTGCCAAAAAAGCAATATTCAATACCCCTTCAAATTAAATATTTCAGGCTGATATCTCTCCATAGCAATTTTCTTAGTAAACACTACCCATGTGCCGTTTAAACGGAGAAAATATAATGTTTCCGTACATATCCTCACACCACACGCGAATATATTTTTATGCCGACAACTGATGCTAGACCGTCATGTATTGCATGACTCGAGGGTTTATTTCAACAGAAGTTCTTCTACTTCTACATCACAGTACATGGTATGGACAGAAACCTATGGACAAAGGGGTTCCTGTAAAAACCGGGGCCCCGCGGGGCCACGGGGTACCCCGCGGGGTGCCCCGCGGGGCCCCCGTTGTACAATAAACGCTGATAACGGTGCACACACCAGTTCTTCCGCGACAGGGGTCCGAGCTAGTGCGCGAGAAAAAAGTGACGAAAGGCTTCCGAGGGTCCATGTTTGAGTTGACATTTCTCATTATTTCCTGCGAAATGACATTAAACGGTTACATGGCTGAAAAGCGTAGGAAATGGTGTGTTTTCGGTGCAAATTGTGTTTTGGTCCGCGTCTTACTTCCGGGATATTCCTACGCCTGAATGTGATTAGGCTCGTGACCTAGATTAACCTCTGAAGCGCTGTGTTAAGCCTAGTTGTAATGCCGCGCGCCGTGGATGATTAAAAAAACTGTAGTACTAGAATTTTCTTTATAATTAGCTGGATTGCTCGTTAGGTTTTCCTCTTTCTGACAGTATCAGTCGTGTTTGCCGGAAAAATCATCTTCATGTTTTTCTTTCAATGCCAAAATGCCCGATTTTTTGCATTATTTTTTACATGAAAATAATGTTTTTTCCCTCTAATTTTTTAAAATCAGAGAAGTTGAAGGATCGAAACTTAGTTTGTCTTGTAGCTAAAGGAATATGCTTTCACCAGATATACAGTTATTTTGCTTCAGGATAATTCCCTGGTAGAGCTGGTCGCTAGACTTTAGGGTATGCCGCCTCCAATTGAAACCCCAAATAAACTGGTGTGTGCCCCCATAAACGCTGTAACGACATTTTTGCGGGGCGGAGGAGGTCAGGGGTCATACGCAACCACAATGCCTTGCGGCCGAAAGTTGGTAAGATGGCGGCGCTCTTTTTTATTTGCGATAAATTTCTGATTTTAGCCCCGAAATGTCTGTATTTACGATGAAATACGTGCTTGGGGACCTTGATACTATTGATTTTAGGGGAATTTATCCTTCCTTTGGTGAGGATTCTCCAAAAAGTAGCGACGATGTGGGGAGCATATAAGAAGCTCCATCTTAAGATTGGAATTCCGTTTTTCCCATTTTGAAATGTGCTAATATTTTCAATATAAAAGCACTTGGTGCAAAGTCTTTACATATGATTGACAAGTATGATGCACAGTTGTGAAATATGATAATAACTTTCATGAATATTCATTTTGAAAATTTTCTTCCTGCAGGAATTCCTGCAGGAATTCCTGCAGGAAGCGTTTTTCCTGCAGGAATTCCTGCAGGAAGCGTTTTTCCTGCAGGAATGCTGCAGGCATTCCTGCAGAAATTCCTGCAGGAGAAAGGTAAATTCCTGCAGGAAGAATGTTTCCTGCAGGAATTTCTGCAGGAATGGCCTTATAATTCATATCTAAATCAATGACACTAAGATAGGAGTGCTACACACCGGCAAAAAAGTATGCAACAAACGTTTTAGAAGTAGTTTCTCCTATTCATGCAACTTTTTCAACATATACATTTACATTTTGTACTACAGTTAAATGTAGAGTATAATCACACCCCGCGCAACATTTCTACCCCCAGTTCAACCTGTATGACCTCACAAGCGCCATGTTCTTGTTGACTGTCGACGCATCAAAAGCCAGCCAATTTCTCAACAGTTATCATATATAATATCAATGTCACTAAATCCTTCAAAATTATGAGGTAGTCTGGCAACATTTTGGAAGCACGACGTGTGCCCGACTCGGGGTGGTCGTGGTCGCAAGTTTGAGTTTAATCCGATTAAATGTGAACGCATTTTTTTAATCCAACAGAAAGCTTTAATCGGATTCCTCATTTAACTCACTTGTATTTTTTCATTTGAATGGGGTCCAAGTTGCCCATGACATGTTCAACAGTTGTGCCGACAGAGCCATTACGGCTGTTCACACATGGGTGTTTTCATCAAATGAAAACTGCTCTATTCGAATGCTCCTTCCATGCATGCAATGATATCTTGTAAATGCAGTACCAAGTTGAACGTGGCAAAGAATGAAAGCTCCTTGGTCAGCAACTTGAGATTTGTTTGATCTGGTTGGTCATATTTTGACCATCATAAGATTAACACTTGAATTTTTGTTCCAGAGAATATTTCATAAAGTTTAAAATTGGGCCTAAGAAAGCCAGGGGCTTGCTTCCTCTTGTTGAAAATTCAAGTAAGTATGCGCTATTGTAATGCGGGTTCAAAGTAAGGTCAGCTATTGTTCTATAGATATGCAAAGGATGCTGGTGTCCAATTATCAATTATCAAAGGACTAATTATTCCCCAGGTCCAAACATCCTGGCTACCTGTAGTGCTGAGGACCTAAGGCCTTCAGAAAGAATCCTGGAACTTGGGGGTACACTATTACAAGAAATTACAGACTGAAGAATTACAGAATTTCAGAAACCTAAGTTCACTTTTACACTAATCTATTTAAATATGAAATGGTTAAACCTAAAGGGTAAATCAAGGTTGTCTTTGTCAATTTAAAGGTAAACTATGAATAATTTTTCTTGAAGTTTTGTGAAAATTTGATGGTAATTGTGGACTCCACTTATAATAAGGTAATAAATAGACTGCTCAAACCAAGGAGGTTTAATATAGGCATCATGGAATGAAGTCAGCACCTCTGTGCCTAATTTCCAATCCAGCTGTGCCTTGCTCAATTTGCCCTTCAAGCTGCGTTACATTAAACAACTGCTCGCTATCAGACCCCCTTCTGTCAGTAATGACCATGGTAAAATCAGACCCGAGTGCTCGAAAATAAAAGCTGGACTGCTTCTAGTTGGGGGGGCTACTTTCAAAGTTGGTCATTTGGTCGTTTGATACCACTGTTGCACAGTGACTATGACTGCTTCCCAAAAACCTGGTGCAGGATGAAGACCCAAAAAAAGTTTGCTTTTGCCCAACTAGTGTAACAGTGGGTTCAAGTAGTTCCTACCGTCCTTGCTAAGGAGCTCTGAGCTTTTGTGGCGACAGCGGTAGCGTACTAGATTTGTGATCCGGCTGCTGGTTTGAATCCTGGGAGTTGGGATGTTGTTTTTTCTGTTCTACTCGCCCCTCTGGTTGTTTCACTGGTTGCCACACCAGATATCGAACCCTTTCTTGAGTGACAGAACTCGTCTAGCCCGTACAAGCTTTCCGGTGTATATTCCTTTCCCGGCATATATTCCTTTCCCGCAATATTCCCGATTAAAAATCGCGAATCGACCCCCCCTCCCCCCACCGAAAAAAAAAAACGCCAAGCTTCCCAGAGAGGCCGGTGAAGGAGGCTACTAGCCTGACTAAAATCGCGCTCCTAGCGGCCGGCCCTATAGTATTGCTGCTGCCCTAGGAGGGGTCATTAACCCCAGCCAGCGCTAGATTGTGTAAACACAGGCTACTCAGCCTAAGGTGCATGCAAAAATGACTTTCAAGCCCTGTGATGCAAAAAAAAACAAGACAGTTTTAAACAGTTTGTATTTTGCCTTATGATGCAAACTGGTACCAAGGCTAAAACCAGTTCAGTTCAGAAAAAGGGATGCATGGTAATGTGACCTTTCCCACTGACACAGAAGAGGGTCTGCATGGGGGGTTCTTGGTAACGCTTAACGGTGAATTCAGGAGGCCCGGTAATGCTTAACGGTAAATTCAGAAGGTCCGGTAACGCTTAACGGTAAATTCAGGAGGGGTTACAAAGCATGACAGTAAACATTGACGTTCGTTCCTCTTTGTACGGCGCTAAACTAGGTTACCTCGATGGTTGAAAATATCAGACTAATGGCATTGTGAGAAGGAAAAGGTGCCCAGAGCCCGGAGGAATGACAGGGACAATGTCTGCTGTGTCTATGACGTTTGCTTCCCTGGGTCAGTGCTCCCACCAGAGGCGGCAACAGCAAGTTTCTTGTAGGCTGGGGGGGACTATTGCTGACAAAATTTTCAGCACATGGAGCGCCGAAGGCGCAACGCATCGTATGGGGGTAGGGGGTATGCTCCCTGGGAAATTTTTTTAAATCATGGCCCTCTGAAATGCTATTTCCTGCATTTTCCGGCAAATTTTGCTGACAGAATAATGAAATTTTCATCAAAATTACACATGGTTGTAGCAATTGACCTCCGGCCTCCGACATATTTTTACCATTTCAAGCTCGGACGGCACGAGAAATTGCCAGACAAGTCCGGGGAAATTTAAAAGTCTGGACCGTCTGAAACGCCATTTACTGCATTTTGAAGGACAAATTTTGCTGGCCAACGAAGGTAAATCAAATGACATTTTATTAAAGAGAAAATTTTTTGGGCCAACGCCCCTGAAACATGTTTTCGCCAGGTCGTCGTGAGCACCAAAGCCACAAGCCGTTGCAAGGGAGGTCTGGAGAAACCTCATTTTCTGCATTCGATGAGAAAATTTTGCCGGAAACTATGCTAAGTTGGACACTGAAATCTGTTTGAGTGAAAAGGTTTTTTGGGAGGGGGAGGGGCGACGCTTCCGCAACATATTTTTACCCGAAGCGGCCGGGAGGCTCGGAGAAATTTTGAAATCTGGACCCTTTGAAACACCATTTCCTGCATTTTCAGGGGCTCTATCTGGCATTTGACTTCGTGGGTATAACTTGTTACGAAGAATTTCTTGGTAATGCTTAACGGTGAATTCGGGATAACAAGTAACGATTAACGTGGAATTAAAACGACCAATACGCTTCACGAAGAATATACCGATAACGCTTAACGGTGAATTAGAGTGGGTCGGTAACGATTAACGGTAAATTAAAATGGCTCGTAACACTTAACGGAAAAAGGCATGCAGGCCCTCACAGAAGTGCAACGTCCTTCACAACCTTACACTTCTGAAACACAAGAGAAAAATTTGTGCCTGGCTCCCAGGATTTTAACCTGGGCCCGCCAGCTCATGAACCCAACACATTTACCACTCAAGCTAAAAGTTGACAGAACAGACTAATTAGACTAGTCAGTTGGTGTCCTCCGAACCCTACTGTGTCATTTGCACTGTGCTTCTTTGTCTATCATGATCAGAACCTCCAAGCGGATCTTGCAGGCTGACAATACTATCTTATGCAACCGTAAGAAGCTACATTCTTTCATGGCCTTTCAAGTGCCTTCAAACACATCCTTTTTCAAAAAAATTTTTGATTCAGAAACATGGCCTAAATATAAGATTATTATCTAAAAACTTTTATTTTCCTGGGTGACGCCACAAAGTATGACGTCACATACCTGGATGTAACCTGGATCCAAGCTTCAATGGTATATAATATTATATTATATTATGTAAAGTGAGAGGTTGGCTAAAGTGCAATGCAGAGCACTACCTAATTTACCATTTTTCTGAATTCTAAGATTTCCATTAGTTGGCAGTTCAAAACAAAAGTGTTGAGCCAGATCAAGGAGGTTGAAAGAGGGCCAGATCAAGTTGGTGAGATCAAGGAGCTTTTATTACTCCTTAATTTGCCGATCTGGTTTAACCATTCGAATCCTGTAATCTATCCCAGAAGTGAATTTTCAGGTTTCTGCAATTTTGAAGTTCTTCTAGTTCTAATCTGGCTCAAAAGCAGTTCAGTATAGAAATATCTCAGCAAGAAGCAACCTCCTTGATCTCAGGGAGGTGTTCTGAATCTTTCCATCCAGTGCTTTGGGACAGTCCCTGTGGGACTTGCTAATTCAACTTGCTAATTGGGAAGCATGCCTTAACAATAACTGACCTCCTTTGAACCTGCATAACAATGTGCATAATTACCAAAAAGAGGAAAGTGAGTGCCTTATATACAGGCCCATGTAATAGGATTTGGAAACTACAAATAATCTCTGGAACAAACTTTTGCCTGTTGTTTCTATATAATGAATCAATGACCTTGATTGTACATTTGTGCTCAAACAAGCTAAGTACAGATTGTAGCGCTAGTGATAATGTACAATTTTGATTAAAAAAAAGGTATCTTGTCACCTCTACAAATACTAATACATTCCAGTATTTACAAGTTCAACTTCTTCTCACCTCTTAAAACAGTTATAAATATAAGTACAGATGGAATCAATAATGTATGGTTAATCTAATTGCATGAGAAATATGAATTTTTTTCCGTGGTATTCAAGTATTGGAAATAGGGAACATATCTTGTATATTTTCAAAGAGGACGTTTCTTTTGTTGTTGTATAAAGTACAGTAAACAATAAAGTGACACTCATCCTCTATCTTATTCAAGTTACAGTATTGGCAAATTCTTTGTTCCAGAGGAATGCGGTTATGTCGGCCTTCTGGCTTATAATGAATCATACTGGTAAACAGCTTCATAGCGGGCTTCAAGTTTATAAATAGTCAAAAAGATAATGGTTCTTTGGACCAGATAAAGCCCAGGTTATCAATAAGTTTGGTTATCAAAAAGTTTGTTGTTATTTTGTGGGCCTTTCTGCTTTTCAACGCCTGGCTCTATAGTACAAAAATTGCTTGTATTTGCAAGATACTCCAGGACCCCAAATTTTACATATCAATACCCTCTGTGTTGGCAAACTTTCCTGGTTGATTTTGAAGAGTAGAAGGCCTGTGGTATATATTTTGATGTGATACTGATAGCCATTCTGGAATGGTAGCTTTATTCTGGCTATCAGTATCAGCCTTCAAACCCATCATCAGGAACTTTTTGTCTGAAACCAAGATAAAAGCCCCAAGTTGCTTAAACAAGAGACCTAAGGTAGCCAAGACAAGAGTAAAAGATTACCAATTGAAAGGCAAATAGTAAAAAATTATATCTATTCCAAGGTTGCTGTAAAACCTAGGTTAGGTCAGTGAGATCAGAGAATTCTAAACTCCTTGGTGATCTACAAGGTAGTTAAACCTCTTTGGGTAAACTTTAGTCTTCTATGCAGTGTTAAATACTGACCTGTTCTATACACCAGTGGAGGCACTGAATAAGGCAGCTACCATTCACTTCAGTCTCTAATTACCTGTCATTATAAATCAATACACGCATTGTTGTTGCTGGCTTTAAACACCTTCATGTAGGTGCAAAGGAGATTATATAATGACTTCTCTAAAGATAGGTGAGAAAGGGGAGGGGAGGTGATAATATCACACTCTTGTGATAAAAAGGCCTTTGTGACTTGTCCCAATCTCAAGGATTTTAGAGCATGTAAAGAGTTCCAGATGAGGACAGGGTGTTGTTCTGATTGATCAATGTTCTGTGATCTGATCTGATCTGGTGACGGTTGATTATTATTTTCTATTGGGCACTTAGAACTTCATTAAACACAGCTGTCCAGTAGGTATCAAAAACCTAATAAATAAGATTCATTTAGCACCAGTGTTTAATGAATTTCTAGGTGTCCACGCACCCGGCTCGGGACACTTCTAATATTGTGTTACAGTGTCATAACTAACATAAAATATGACTGGTGAATGCCACCTAGCTATATGCTAATAAAGGATCAATGTTTTACCCTGAGGGGTGCATCATGAGATAAAGCCGCCAGTGGTTGGTTTCTATAACCCAAACACCAGCTATCAGCATGGCAAACAAGGCGGTTCATGTCATCTACTTTTCCACCAACTGAATATATCATTTGATTTACTACAGTTTAGAATTCAGTAAATAGTTACTGGAAGTTCCGAAAATAATTTCATCAGGTTGGCACTGATAATAGGATAAAGGTTTTTACACAACATGTAACTAAAAGTACTGTACTTTCATTGTACAGTCAGGGCTCCTGACTGCGACCAAGTTGGTCGCATATGCGAGTAGAATTCCCCTGGTGCGACCAGATCTGTAACCACAGTCGCACAGTGGGACCTCTCACAATTAATCATCATTTATCATCCAGCCAAGTAGAATCTTTGCAGGGAAAGGCTGTCCCTGCCAGGTATCAGTTTCTTCCCCTGACAGGGATGGTCAGCAGGGGTTGTCACACCTCATTAAGGCCTGCCATGTGTTTGTTTGTCTTCAATTACATGAACCAAGGAGGTTTAAAAAATGTTTTTCCACTGGACCTTTATTTACTGTATTCCCTTTGTGAGTTTGTCTAAACAGATAGGGAAATTTGAGAGTATACATGATATATATATATATTGGTTTGGCCAAGGAGGTTGAAGAAAGAGCCTTGGTTTGGCCAAGGAGATTTCATGCATAGGAAATAACCTCCTTGATATAGTATGGTATGGTATGATATGCTATGACAGCATGATAAGTGGAGGTCCAGTAGGCAGTAACAAAACTTTTGTAACATGACTTTTTAGACAACAATGTTGCAGCCCCTGAGACAGTGAACAAGTAGGCCTTTATAAAAAAATGGTAGGGTGGAAAAAGGCATTCTTGAGATACGATCTTGGTGTTGGAGAGCGGCCTGTACTATTTCCATTTTCAGTTCAATTTCACCCATTTTGTCAGACACTTGTACTTTTATACTTATTAGTCTGTGACCAGACCCTCTGGTCGACAGACTTTTAGTTTTGTCACGTTTACGCGCGTTCGCAGCTGTATCTGTATGTTCCCGTTGTCTGAATTCTATGTGGTTTGGCAGGTCCTTTGTACTGAGGTTGACGATGATGCACGTGAACTTTTTTTTGCGGCAGGTGGTTTTATTATGGATTTTATAAAAATAACACCCCTACAATTTGTTCGTCTTGCGGTGTTTTGGTCCAGATCCTCTGTATGTGGGTCATGGTGTCATTGGAATTTGTCAAGCAGATGCGTGGTGTTACCTGATCGTCAAAGTTATTCGCGTTCGCATCGGTATCTGCATGTTCCCGTTGTCGCATACGTACGTTGTTTGGCAGGTCATCTGCACTGAGGTTGACGATGATGCACGTTGTTTTTTTTTTTGTTGTTTTTGTGGCAGTTGGTTTTATTAGGGACGCAATAAAAATAACACCCCTACAAAATGTTCATCTTTCGGTGTATTAGTCCAGATCCCCTGTATATGGGTCATGCTGTAATTGAGATATTGCAAGCAGATGCGTGATGTTCTCTGGTCGTCAATGTAACGCGCGTTCGCATCTATATCTGCATGTTCCCGTTGTCGCATACGTTTGTGGTTTGGCAGGTTCTCTACACATAGTTGGACGATGATGCAAGGTGTTTTATTTTTTCGGCAGCTGTTTTTATTATGTATGTAATAATTTCAGAAATCACCCCTGCAAATTGTACGTTTCACAGTGTATTGGCCCATGTCTGCATATGGTGCCCGTTGAGGTAATTGGGTATAGTTAAGCAGATGCGCGATATGTGCAAGAATTTTACGCGCGTTTGCTTTCTACCTCTTATTCAACAAGTTTATCCGTACTACTTTATGTACCAGCATCATGGACCCCGGGATTCACCCATTAACACTGTGTCATGCTACCTTATGGCTTCACACTAGTTAAAAACTTATCGCACAGTTCATCATCAACAGCTGTGTGTTATCGTATGTGGGACATGGGAACCGACATCTAATGTTCCACTAATGACCCTGTCAATCAAATACCTCCTGTCGCCGTTTGCAATGAAGCGTGTAAGAATTCTCGTCCCAAATGAAGTTTAGCCATATTATATTCCCGGACTTCGACTAAGAAACATCAAGGTCCTATTCCGTGCTTCATACTTATTACGTCCATAACAGAAACATGTTAATACTTGGTGCGTTTGTCAGTCTGCCTGTCGGTCTTGTAGGTGTGTCTGTGTGTGAATGTGCCTGTGTATTAGAGTAGACCATCCGGTAACTTATCGTCACCATATCTTTTTGACTTTGGCCACATGTTATCTCACAATCCATACCTGTTTAGTAAGATTCACATGACACAGAAATATTAGGCAACTTTAGATACAACGATATATCTAACACCATGAAAAGAATCATATAGGATATAAGCACAACGTCACACACCAAAGAAGACAAAACAACCAACATATACCAGACCGACGTCACAGACTATGTTACCTACGGTCACTTGTTTGTGGTTTATTTTTTTTTTCAATTTAAATGGTAATTTGGGATTAATCAGTTATTTTTCATTGTTCTTACAATAAGAAGGCATAATTACTTTTTTGTCTGTGTAACTTGGTTTCAATATTGAATACATTTTGATAATCCTTATGTTGCAAGTTTGATTAATTCATTTTTTGGACATTAAAAACTTGTTCGTCAACAGTCATGCCTGACAAGGCTGGAGGTACATGAGTCGAGTCTGAATAAAGCAGCCGGCCGTAGCAAAAAAACTTTTGTCTTCCTATCCCCAAGAACCACCACATCAATGTATTTACCACATTCACCGTATTTAAAGCAAGATTGTTTTTTCTTTCATATTACTGTATTAAAATATGCTATTCCAGGTGATCAACAATGATTCTTAGATTTTTTGCTTTTACTACCAATTTTTACAGTGGTGCTCCTAAATTTTTGCTGGTGCTCCTAAGTTTTTAGAGTTAGGAGCGCAGTGCTCCTAGGCCAAAAAGTTAGTCTGGAGCCCTGACAGTACTTTTCTTATGGACTCCAATGATTATCCTATTAGGGCACCCTACCCTTACAGTACATGTGCAATTTACAATAATTGAATTTATACTTTTAAGGGAAGCTTAGGCCTGTCATGAAATTTATGAATTTTGTGTTTATGTTCCTGACTTGCACCTACATGTACAATCAAATTGGCTTAGATACTAATAAACCCTAAGTGGTGATGTTAAAGAATTAAAGAAAAAAATGAAAGAAGTAACCATGCCCAAGCTTCTGTACCTCTGAAAAATATGAGTAGCCACTGAAGGAAATTCATTTTCTTGAAGTGAAGTTCATTCATAGGTCAGTTATTTCTAATGCCAGGCATCTCCAGCAACAGTCAATAAAACTAGGAAAACAAAACAATAAAAAATGCCTCCATTATATATCTGTTTTATATACATAGTTAAAGTCAAGTCTGAAACATCTAATGAAATCTAATGCATTGTTTAACAGTTTCAAAACAAAATTAAATGCATAAAGAATGCTTCCTGTCATTGTCAAGGCCATTCCTGCAGAAATTCCTGCAGGAAATATTCTTCCTGCAGGAATTTACCTTTCTCCTGCAGGAATTTCTGCAGGAATGCCTGCAGCATTCCTGCAGGAAAAACGCTTCCTGCAGGAATTCCTGCAGGAAAAACGCTTCCTGCAGGAATTCCTGCAGGAATTCCTGCAGGAAGAAAATTTTCAAAATGAATATTCATGAAAGTTATTATCATATTTCACAACTGTACATCATACTTGTCAATCATATGTAAAGACTTTGCACCAAGTGCTTTTATATTGAAAATATTAGCACATTTCAAAATGGGAAAAACGGAATTCCAATCTTAAGATGGAGCTTCTTATATGGTAAAATGTGTGTAACGTGAAAGTGGGAAATGTAACCGTTATATTTCATTTTATGCATTTATTGCCCATGAAGATTATGTTACTGAGCTGATATAGATTTCTCAAGAAAAGACAAGCTGTAAGCTTTCTCCTGTTTTGAAGGAATGTCTCTTGCAAAGGAAGCATCAGAAAGGAGAACGTCATGTTGAAATAGAAAAGCCTTTCAGCTGAAATGGGCCGTTCAAAAAATAACTGAGGAAGGGGGGGGTGAAGAGGTCGGATTTTACGTTAGTGGGTGTGGATTTTGTTGGCTTTGGATTGAAGGGGGTTTACAAGAACTTGAAAGCAGAAAACCCTGGACTTGGATGAAATTATAGGGGGTCAAGTCACTTGGATAAAATTTTTAAGGGGCCAAGGCACCTGGATATGGATGAAATGAAAGGGGGTCAAGGTACTAGGATAATAATGAAAGGGAAGTCAGAAAGTAGAAAATCCAAGCTCTTCAACCCCCCATCCAATTTTTTTTGAACAGCCTAATACTAGTAGTCAGTTCAGCACCCATGACAGTCTGTAGTCACTAACTCACCAGTAGTCATACCTGGGTACAATCTTTTCTCGTGTATGTAATCGATGTTATCAGGACATGTCAGGAATTTTGACATAGTTTAGGATACTGTAATACAATGATCACAAAGCGGATTTTCGACAGCCCAAGCGTCATTCACGCCTTCCCGACAGCGCGACACCCACAGAGATTACTCTCCAAGCAAAGAGGGAAGGAAGGCCGAGGGGGCCGGCCCAGTGGATTATGTTACGTTTCCCTGGTTACGTTTATTCTTCCCTCAACCTCTGCTTGGAGAGTAACAGAGATGGTTCCTTTAGGCTTGTCGGCCGCCTTTGATGTGCCAAAAAGTTTCGCCATCTAGCGGAAGGCGTGGTCTTCAGCTCGAGAGTGGCTCTATTTCCAATTTCCATTGTGTTGTGGGTATTGTGAGTACCAGACCCTCACGGGAAAGTGTCAATTAGCTGCAGGCGTGTCCACTGTCGCCGGCTACTAACGTTAGTATCTCGTTGGGCGAGGCGTTGGCATGGCGACGCAGCGTGGGAACCGTTCCATGCCATCGAAGCATATTTCGTCAAGAATCCATCCTTGGATTACAGGTTAAATGCATTTGCGATTTCGGTCTCAAATAGGCCGACATACAAGAAAAAAGAGTAGGAACAATTACCCATATACAACTATACAGCCAGAATACAATCGTCTAGTCACGTGACCTGTGCTGAACTTTCAACCCCCGGGTCACGTTCATTAGCTGAGGAAAATGGTGAATGCCGTCTGAAAGCTCCTTTGCTTACAGAACTTTGTCGTGTGTTTAACAGTTTTAATTCTTCCTTGTACTATGCAGAGCGTTATTGTACCAAGGAGTCAGTCTTTCACATCCATGAGCTTGCAATAAAACAAGTTAAAGCTCTTCCCTCCCTCTGCAAGAAATGGTCAGGTCCAGGACGCAGGAACCATGGACTCGGCAACGACGCAACGTGTACTCTCCAAGCAGAGTTCTGGGGTTAGATCGCGATGTTATTCTGATTTGCCTTCGTTTTCTGATTGCCCTCGTTTCTGACAGCGCTCGCCCCGTCTGGGGGGATATGCACACTCCTGCCGTGACCAAGTTCTAACCGTTACGATTTTCCCCCCAGACATCTGCTTGGAGATTAGCAACGTGCGGCTGATATCAATGTATTTTGATTATCACACAATGATTACACAATGATTATTATATCAATGTATCAATGTATCACGCGTCAGTGACCCGTCAAAGACGCGTCAATGACGCGTCAGGGACCTATTTCTGACGAGTCAGCGTTGCCAGTTTCTGACTAGCCAGGGAGTCAGGGTTTCAAAGATGACGCTGACTAAAATAACGCACCATTCATATGCAGCGGGCGGCAACATGAGTCGGAAGTGGGAGGAGCACACAGTGCCTCACACAGGGCAGGCAACTCTGGCTTCCCACGGCTGCATGTATCATGTTACGCTAAGCTAATCATGCCAAAATGAATTGCGCAATCGGGGGGCGGTACGGATTCAGACTCAATGCACACATGTACCGTATTTTCTGTTATTCATTACGCACTTTTCTAACTTTTCATGTTCCGTGCAGATGTCCGAGGTCGACCTCAAGGTCGGGGTGCGTAACCCAATACAGGTTAGGATGCCGAAAAATTGGAGTGGATCGCAAACCAGCACCGAAAGTCAGCGGCATAACCAACATGTGGAGCTTTGAACAACGCCGATAGATGGGCAGTTTTGTCATGATACCACACTATCTGGGGGTAGACTTTAGAGTCTTATAATAATAAGAGTTAGACAATTCAATAAATGAATACAGTTTGTCTATCACGTTAAATATGTTACGCAATATATATTGAATATATGGAGATACACGTAACGTTAGATTTAGCGGGGTAATTTTACGTGGGATGAGACCGACTGTCTTATCTTATTAATTTCTCGCCACCCCCACTGCAAGATCAACCTGGCGGAACGCTTCACCAGTATTAAAGCCCTCGTCCGTCGGAAGGAACCCCAAAATCGAAGTCAGCCGAAACTTACCAAAAATTTCTATGCACAGAATATAAAATTTAAACCGATAGATTGTCATACGCCACACGCTCGTTGTTGTTGA
Source organism: Branchiostoma floridae (assembly GCF_000003815.2). Taxonomy (NCBI): domain Eukaryota; kingdom Metazoa; phylum Chordata; class Leptocardii; order Amphioxiformes; family Branchiostomatidae; genus Branchiostoma; species Branchiostoma floridae. Next base: position 1,366,595 of record NC_049991.1, on the reverse strand, counting down.
CGCCGTAACAGTTTACGATACAGCATGTTCGTGCACTTCCGCGTCGGAAATACCCGACGGAATCTAATTATACCGCCTTGAAAAAAATATGATTCAACAATGCATAACGTATTTCGTACTTTTGGAACGAAAACTTAATTGTATAGAGATCTAACAAAATATACTCAGTAAAAAACAGCGTTGTTTCGGACGAGCGACCAGAATTTCTGAATGAAGCCACTTGAAAGCGGGACATTTTGACGGCACGTGAGTTATATCTCTTGACTGATAGCGGTTGCCATGGAGACGACATAATATACCCTTGATTTCTATGCTGTGCGTGGGAAAGTGGTGCAAGCAGTGGAGGCACAGACTTCAATAGGGGATTACGGGGATATCTTAGTGCCTTAGTGTTTGCATAAATCGCCTTGCACGCCAGCCTCTCCCGCCAAAACCGCAGTGGCCGACGGGATATATTGTGAATATTCTAACAATGGCCGCCCAGTCTAGGTGCCGATTTTTGTCCACAAGGGCAAAATTCCCACAGGATATACGGATATTTACCAGACACAAGTTGTAGATATGACGGTAAAAAGTTCGTACGTTCAATAAGGTTGTTCATTTAGCAGCACTCGCTATGAGTTCTGTAGCGTTATTGTACCAATAAAACAGGTTAAAGCTCTTCCCTCCCTCTGCAAGAAAGGGTCAGGTCCAGGTCCAGGACGCAGGAACCATGGACTCGGCAACGACGCAACGTGCGGCTGATATCAATGTATTTTGATTATTACACAATGATTATTATATTAATGATTAATATCAATGTATTTTGATTATCCTGCTGAGAAATGCTGGTGGTGAGAAATCCAAAACTAGTTGTTGTTTTTTTTCAAGTCACTCCGCAAACGGGGCCCCGTACGGGGCCCCGTCGCGGCCCCGCGGGGCCCTGCGGGGCCCCGGTTTTTACAGGAACCCTGGACAAAGTGCCTCACGGCACATCTTCTACACAAGTGATGTGTAAAATCACGATTAAATGCTTTTAGTATCGTTGATATACAGCGCAGTAAAGAACCTATTGTTGTTAGACGGGCGACATACGTAATATGGCAATACACTTTCATCTGCTTCTGGTCCGTTCTGCGCCGACAACTTGCCAAAAAAGCGCTATCCAATACCCCTTCAAAGTGAATATTTCAGGCTGGTATCTCTCCATAGCAATTTCTTTACTAAACACTACCCATGTGCCAGTTTAAACGGAGAAAATATCATGTTTCTGTACATTTCCTACATAGCACCAAGGAGCTTTTATATCTGATATAAAAGCTCCTTGATAGCACACAAATGTTTTCCTTTGTCGACAACTGATGCTATGACGTCCGCTTGCAATCGCTGTGCATGCTGGGATAGCCGATCCAGTCGGGCCGCCATCTTGGATCCGAGCCGAGCCGAGCCGCAAATAATTCCCCGACTTACCTTTCCCGAATTCGCATTTCCCCGGTAAAAACTTAATCGAATACCCTTTCTTGAAGATATAGAAACATTGAACAGTGTAAGTAGAGAGATATGAGAAACAGGGACGTGTTAGGGATGAATGATATGTGTCTATTGGTAACGTTATCACGGAACGGAACAAAATCGAACGATAAAAAACAAACATGTAACCAAAACCAAACGTAAAATTGTGTGTCCAGTCACGTCTCTAATGTCAACCAAGGAAGATCAATATGAACAAGATAACAGGAAAACACTTATATAGCGCTTAACATGCGACCAAGATAGGATAATAATCAAGTGTAACGAAATGACCTTGCCATGTGTAACGAAATGACTTCGTGATGTAACGAATCGACTGTAACGAAAAGGCGATGTAACGAAACGACCGGTTACCCAGGTGTGTACAGGTGTGACACATGTGGGTACAGGTGGGTACAGGTGTCACACAGGTGAGTACAGGTGTGACACAGGTGGGTACAGGTGTCACACAGTGTGTACACACAGGTGATACAGCTACAGACCTGTCATTTTATTAGATGAATTATTCAGTATCCATTTATTGGTTTGGCTGTTCAGCACACACAGCCAGGAGTCCCCAACTAGCCTGTGGGTATTGCACAGGGCTAGCCCTGCTGACACAGACAAAGATGATACAAAATGGAATTTGACATGGACAGGATAAAAATAAGTAACAATATTCTAAGTACATAACAACTATTGTATATACTGGTAAATCGTGCAGAATAGCGTCAACAGTGTCTAAGAATGGCACAGGTGAAGACCTCGTTGTGCCTACCTATGATATGTCAGGAACAGGGATTCCGCAGTATAAAGGGAGCACATTTCTCTCACCAACGTGTAAAACTTAACTGTAAAGTTTCGTTATATTCCCTGTCTGTAAATGTGATGGGAGTTGCTTGACGACATACTACTGTCTCTCTCCCCTATTACCATGTACCTTCCCTCTACACTGGGGTGTCTGTGTGTCGCAACGGCAAGAGCATTGGAATCAGAATCAGTAGGTCCTGAGTTCAATACTCGCCATGCCCTTGCCCCCATGACGGTGAAGTGACTCCCACCGAACCTCACGGCTAATCTGTCTAAATGTGCCAAA
>NC_049991.1:1360795-1363911 GCF_000003815.2 Branchiostoma floridae | reverse complement strand
CATGATACGTACCAAGGATGTATACATAGTTGTGATGGTTCCTGCAAGTACTACTGGTCTTCCACACCTCAAACTTTGTAACTGGAGCAAAGAAATAAAGCTAATTATTTATTAGAGACAAATACAAAATGATATCAAAAACTTAAAATATGAGAGCACCAAGTGATTATTTGACTAATCTAATCATGTGGCGTGATGGCAGGGTGCTTGGCCCGTAACTCAAAGGTCCTGGGTGCCATTGACCTTGTGCCCTTGGGAAAAGCGCTATACAATGTACACGACAAAAGCACCACTACAGTTCCAGAGCAAGCTGCTGGGGGGCCCAAACCTACACCACTTCCTTACACCAAAAGCTATCATTCACCAAAAAAAGGCAAGACCATAGCATGTCCGAGACAAAAGATACAGTCATGTAGCTGCAATTTGTACACCATTATATCCTTTTGCTGACCTGTTTCCAAGGCCAGCGCAGGTGCGTACAGGATGACAGCGATGTAGAAGGTGTTCTGCAGGATGAAGAGACAGGCAGCGACCACCCGTAGGGACATGGAGAACCTCTGCTCTAGGTACTGGGAGGTGAAATAAGTGACATCATTTACTAACAACACCTGTAATCAGGCAATTCCCTGCTTACCATCAAATAGATGATAATGTGCATTTTAAAGTACCAGTATTTAAGGCATATTGAACTTTGAATGGAAATTCAATTTTTCTGGCTCTCTGAGAATAATAGCATAATCATTTACTGTGCACATACTGTGAAATAAGATAATTCTCAAAGACACTAATACATCTGCCTGACTACTGGGGGTATTTTTTTGAATGTCATTCACATCAAGGAATAACCATGGCCTAGATACGTGTGTATTTTTGATGAATCAATAGCACAAACCTCATACGCAGTTGTTAGCCCCAGGCCATGGAACACTGGGATGAAGAAGACAGCAGTGACAGGGATAGTGATGAAGAATGACAGATCGATGAGCCAGTACTGTATGCCATGGACAAAGATCTCGGACGGCTCGCCCAGTATGGAGACTGCTGACATGAAGGATGCCAGAACTGAGATAGCCACGGGTAGACTGAACATGCTGCGGTCAGCCATCAGGTACCTAGGGTGGACAACAGGGTGGAATGTCAGATGGAGGACAATACATTACGTAGTAGGTAGTGTAATATGGCTTTGCCACAGCGTAGCATATGTTAGCCAGGAACACTGGGCCACCCCTACTCTTCTCGATAAGTGTGTTGGGTTCTTTTACGTGCAGAGGTTTGACGCCTGAAGCTCCCTCATGCATAGGGCTGCCTGTTTGATGTGGCCATCCGAAGTGACAAGTGCTATGAATCCCTTAAGGTGCACTCTTACTGTGGTGTTCGAAAGATACTCTATGAATTTCAGAGATAAAGAACAGATTTTCTTAACTTTTGTGCATTTTGCCGTCTTCTAAGTCATACTTTTACCTATCACCCAATATCTAAATCTAAAAAAATCGAAGAAAATAACAAAACAGTCACGCACTAAAAGAACCCCAAAGTGACGCAAGTGCAGCGAGAGTGCAACTTTTAATACACAACTGGATCAACCATAGAATCAAATAGCCTGAGTACCATCCTCCGTAGTGACTGCTGGCTCACTACTTTTACTTGATAACCACAGAGCAAGCAAAAGTAGTGAGCCAGCGGCTAAGAATCAAACGCACAGCCCACGGAATATATGGCTAGGCAGTTGGGTTGCATTTATTCCCCTAATGTGCCACGGGGACATGACAGTATATGGTGTCACCAAAATAGATTAATCTATCAATAAATCAATCTAAAATTTATATAGCCAGTTGGACATTGTCCCAACAAATTGGAAACAACAGCATAAAATATGAAGCTTGTTAAATGAAATACCTGGCAGTTGTTCTCTGACCTCCCCCTGCAAAAGCGTGGTAGAGTCCAGTGGCTGCAGTGACGGCCAACATCCCACCAAAGATGACATAGTCCACAGCACCAAAGTTGTGTAAGTGCTCTTCAGCAACAGTCATCTTCACACCTTTTAGGGTGGCTTCGTCTCTGAATGAAATGACACTTTCCAGAAAACAAAAAATTATTTGCTATTCCACCATTTGGTGATATTGTAAGGATACTCCCATCTTGTAGGCATATCAATTACATAACACATTGTGCAATCTGATAGACAAGATTAGAGGACAAGACAATGAATTTTGCTACCTGTCCTAGACATTTCCACATGACTTATCAGAAATAGCCCTCATTTCTTACAGTGAAGACCAGGCTCGTTTATCAAATTTTGACTGATTACTAAACCCACCAATAGAACCCTTTTCAAACTCTGCTATTGAAAAGTCTGCTCTAATTGCACTGAGTTGGGCAACAGCGAAGGACTGGCAGTTACTGCCGTGTAATCTCTTTTAGGTTAAGGCCTGACGTACATGACATTTTGCCCAAAGTTATGTACCTTATTGACAGACATCCATTGCACAGATTTTGTAATGGCCCCAGACAGCCTACTGTACAATATCACTTGTGCAAAATGCCTAAGCAACAACGAAGTCACGACTATTCAAAGTCTCAAATACTCCTCAACACAACATCTATTACAAGCCTAAAGAGTAAAAGACAGTTAAAGGCTGACATCAACAAAGTTATTTTCACAGTAAGTGATTCTGATGTTTTGACAATGAAGGTAATGAATTCAATTTTCCATCCTAAAATGATTATAGCTGGAATTGCTAACAGACTTCCTAATGAAGTCCCAAACCAGACTAGATTTCCAGCTACTTGTAAGGTCAGGCCCAGTGGCACGGTAAATCAACTGTTCTTAATACAACTTTGACTGTCCACTGTTCTATCTCTCTGGCTATCCATGAGCGGTATTATACATCATATGAAATGTGCTGTACTCCTAACTTTCAGGCTGTCTGTGATCTCACACAGTGTTGCACTGAGCATGTGAGAATTTGTGCTATCCTCACTCTTGGGCTGTCAAAGTTGTACAGCTTGTGAGAATTGTGCTGTCCTAACTCTAAGGCTATCCATGGCCATGAGCTGTGTTGAACAGCATGTGAGATGTGCTGTCCTCACTTTCAGGCTGTCCATGAGATGTGCTG
>NC_049991.1:1349910-1360695 GCF_000003815.2 Branchiostoma floridae | reverse complement strand
CCCCTGCCGTCTGCCCTGATGGGATGCCGCCTCTCATAGTTAGGTTCGGTGTTCACCTGTGTTGGTAGTGATTGGGTGACTGGTTGGTTGACATTTGTGGCCTGTTGGTTACTGACCTTTGTCAGTGACATATAACCTGCTCCTGCACCACCTGTTGTAGCTTGGTGAGGGTCAGAATAGTTTGTTGCCTTGATCTTATGGTCATCGCCTTGCTCTGGGTTGTCAATGCGGGTTTTAGCATATACATGAAGCTGTGGCCCTGGGTCATCATCGTGGGTCACAGAATATGGCTGAAGCTGTGGCCCTGGGTCGTCATCGTGGGTCACGGAATATGGCTGAAGCTGTGGCCCTGGGTCGTCATCGTGGGTCACGGAATATGGCTGAAGCTGTGGCCCTGGGTCGTCATCGTGGGTCACGGAATATGGCTGAAGCTGTGGCCCTGGGTCGTCATCGTGGGTCACGGAATATGGCTGAAGCTGTGGCCCTGGGTCGTCATCGTGGGTCACAGAATATGGCTGAAGCTGTTGCCCTGGGTCATCATCGTGGGTCACGGAATATGGCTGAAGCTGTGGCCCTGGGTCGTCATCGTGGGTCACAGAATATGGCTGAAGCTGTGGCCCTGGGTCATCATCGTGGGTCACAGAATATGGCTGAAGCTGTGGCCCTGGGTCTTCATCGTGGGTCACAGAATATGGCTGAAGCTGTGGCCCTGGGTCATCATCGTGGGTCACAGAATATGGCTGAAGCTGTGGCCCTGGGTCATCATCGTGGGTCACAGAATATGGCTGAAGCTGTGGCCCTGGGTCATCATCGTGGGTCACAGAATATGGCTGAAGCTGTGGCCCTGGGTCATCATCAATGGTAGTTGTTGCGTACGGTGCAAGCTTGCCATTTTTCCCCTTCCCCGACACATCGACGTAAGCCACAGCGTAAGGCTCAATGTCATCATTGTCCTCTGACGTCTGGGTGTGAGCAAAGGAAGTCGTTGCATACGGCGCAAGCTTGCCATTTTTCCCCTTCCCCGACACATCGACGTATGCCACAGCGTAAGGCTCAATGTCATCATTGTCCTCTGACTTCTGGATGTGAGCAAAGGAAGTCGTTGCATACGGCGCAAGCTTGCCGTTTTTCCCCTTCCCAGACACATCGACGTATGCCACTGCGTACGGCTGAATGTCGTCATTGCCTTCCAATGTCTGGTCCTGAACGGGAGTTGGTCCTCCACCTGAAGCTGTACAGTCACCATCAAACAACGGCAGTCCGGCTGAGTTTGAGTAAACCACAGCATACGGCTCGATCTTGTCGCTTCCGTCTGTTTCGGCAGCTGCGTTGTGGTGAGCCAAACCTGCGCCATGACAGCAGTACAGGTAGACAACCACTGCCAATGCCAACACAAGGAGGATGGGCACAATGACAGCAGTGATGATGGCATTGACGTGGCGACTGTCATTGGGCTCTGTTACAATTGGGCCGCCAAGAAGAGTGACAGTGTCGATCCCTGCTGTAAACTCGAGGCCTGTCGCACTGCTTGTGTACAGCATCTCTGTAGGAATGGCGTTGTACAGACTGGTGTTGATGGTACAAGGCCCTGTCGTCCTGGATATTCCGTCACGTCTACCGGATACGTTCCCCTGACGTGACATTTCCGTGACAGTCTGACAGACGTCCTTCCTCATGGTGGCAAGGAGAATTCCATGCAGGTCAGCCGGTGATGCACACCTCAGGACGTCTGGAGCAGAAATCTGTTTCAGGTCTGGTAGGTTGCAGATGAACCACGTGAGATTCCCGTCACAGCTCAGCTCGTTGTCTGCTATCATCAGACGCAACTTCTGGTTTTCGCTCAGACGCAGCACTTGGCTGTCGATCGTGGTGATGTGGTTTGTTACCAGACTTGCAAACAGCAGTGCTTTGAGCGGCAGAAGTGCATCAACTGGCATGGAACGCAGGCGGTTCATGGACAACTGCAACCTGGTAAGGGCAGGTAGGCCACGGAATGCGTGTTGGGATATGACAGAAATGGCGTTCTTTCGAAGGCTCAAGTTGACTACCTTTACAAGCCCATGGAATGTATCCGGTTCTGATGATGAAGAAAGAAAAATACATTTAATGGCACTGTTATGATAAAGCAGGGCTCGGAATACCTTTTTCTGCATACATGCACTGGTGCAGGTAACACTGAAAATTACCTGCTCCAGACAAATTTTACATGCACCACTCTGAATTTAGGAAGTATGAATCATACTAAAATTGTTTAGAAACCATTAATATTTTTTCTTTTACAATCTATAGGTGGTAACAGTCAATGCGGCTAATAACAATCCATATACATCTACATCATAGGACATTTATGTATAAAACCCAGTGCATGGACCAGCGCAGGTTAGGTGCAGGTAGATACCAGAAATACCTGCACAGCTCCAATTTTCCCTGCACTAACCTGCATATGCAGGTGGTATTTCGAGCGCTGATAAAGTGATGACAACAAACATAAAAAACTTAAATGCTGTTCAGTACTATTTGCCCACTCTTAGTTATAATACAACCTTTAAGTGCAATGACTACCTAATGTGCAATAAGAGCTTTTGATTGTGTATTTTCTCTAAACTTGTATTTGAAGCTTTAGTAACACTTGTTATTTTAATGTGTTAGTAATTTTACCGTGCTTGATAGAACTCTGAATGTTTTGTTATTACACAAATTTTAGCCATGAGGCTGCAAGCTGTATGGCATGTTGACAAGTGGACAAATCAACCATATGTCCAATGCGGCCACAGCCACACGATTTCCAGTCCCATAGATACAAAAACACCGCCTATTGCAACCATACAGCGGCTGTATGTCACCTTGCGCTGGGTTTAAAATCGTGGTTTGCAAGGATTTGGAGTTCCCAACAGGGTCATTTTGGCAGTAGCGGAAGGTACGCGTGCCTTGAACGTTAGAGTGCAAGTCTTTTCCGGCGAATTTACCAACATTCCGCATGGCAATCAAAAATCCTTTTAATCATAAATACGTCGGATGTAAGTTGTTTTAACTGGCAATAACATTTGAAGCATTAGCTATTACAGCAAATACAACAGTAATTTACTGTTATAATGTATATGCATGGAGGGAATTTTCCCCTTAATTTCGAAACATCCTGCATTTTCGTCTAAAATGTTGCCTTTATGGTATTAGTTTATTGCTGATTCAAAATCATCTTTCATCACAGACTACATAATGCATGATATGCGCATTAATTTATACTTAAGTGAGTCTTAAAATCAATAATTTGAACGTACCAAGACTGGAGATGCGGTTATCCTGGAGGCCAAGAGTATTCACCAATGGGAGACCTCGGAAAGCTCCTGGCTGTACCGTGGAAATGTTTGACTCTCCAATGTGAAGGTGCTTCAGTTTTGGACTGTCGGGAAAAGACCGCTCCGGAATCGTAGACAAACGGAGATGCTTGATGAAGATCGCTACCGTGGATTCGTTGAAGTTGGTTGGTATGGCGTCGAGACATGCGGGGAAGCTGTACATTCCTCCGTATCCAATCCAGCTGCAAGGCGAGCCCGCCCAATTTTTATCCGGACAGCGACAGACAAGGTTCTGTCCAAACACGGTGGAATGACTGCAGCTATCTGGGCAACGAAGTGCTTTGCTCACATGTTCTGTTGCCGGCAAAAGTAGCAGAGTACTCAAAACCAAGAGCAGGGAGTGAAGCCTAACCGCCATCTTGATCGACTATTATTATAGGCTTGTCGAAAACTGTTGGCTAGGTGTAAAAGTGATACGTCATGCAATCTGTCCCTCTATGTAGGAAATCTGAACTATGACATGGAATGTTGCTGATTTGCGGATGAATTGCTTTCATCTTCCTGCCAAGGACTTGCAGTTTTGAATAAACATAACATGTCAAATATATTATTAGTTGAATATAATCATGTGTTATCAACCCCTGATCCCCTCAGACTCATTTCCTCAGTACTTATTCATATTGAAAGGCTTCAAATCAAAGCCTGAGACAACCATATGACTGTATTTCTGTACACAAAATTAAACTTAAGCTTCCAAACAAGTCCCAACTATAACGAAAGCCAACAGCAGAAGCAAATGTGGTACCGTAGCAAACTTACACACTCAGGTAAACACTTGGTAGCTGGACATGCGTTTAAGCTGTTAAGCTGTAGTTAACATAGCTTGTCTTAAACACCTAGTTGTCAGGTAATTTTCTGGGAATATTTCGAAATTTTCTAGTTTTTAATGAAGCATGTGGGGGGTATTATGATCCATTATGTAACATAGAACCTATCAAAAAATATCTGCCAAGTAGGTATAAACTAAGAAAGTCTAGAAGCAATAGTCCAAACCTGAATGCTCAGTCCAAATTTACTGTTCGCTGTTACCTGTAAACTCTTTAAATTTTCTCAGCTTGGCATAATTTCTACCGTGAAGTGACTGTGTAGTGACCGTGTAGTGACCATGTACCTTGTACCCTAAGAGCAGAGACCCCCAAACTTAAAGGGCATTATAAGGGAAACTAACAATCACTGTTAACATTCCAAAATACTTCTATTTGACTGCTCTAAACATGAACTGTGCAAAATATCACTGAAAGATCTGCAAGTCTAATCTACTTTGAAATGTTGGATCAGGTATACTTAACCCACACCTTTAGGTGTATGAAAGCATTTCTAAGGATAGTAGGTGAAAGTTCAGTACACTAAAACTTAGTACTGGTCAAAGTTCATGCATACAGTGGCCTTTACCACGTTACTAAAATGTGTACACAAGGGTTGATCATATCAATAGGTTCTGGGCCTTAGTCAGAAACATGGCACACAACTAAAATTCCACAGCTCAATGGTCCTTTTCTCTTGCACCTAGCGTTACAGACTTTTACAATGGTGTTGCCTGCAAATAATGATAAAGATCACAATTAGTGATTTCAACTTTCGTAGACTTTTATAAAAGGCTTCAAACTTTATAACTTTGCAGTGAAATTTGAGTTGTGCACCTTCTTTCTAGGTGAGGCCACAAACTTATTGATGACCCTGTTGAAGCGGGTTACTGTGAGTCAATAGATGGATTCGGTTTTGTTCTAGTACTGTTGACAGGGAAAAAACTAGAAAAAAAGTAATACAATTGTGTGAGTTTAACAGTTAGCTTAGAGAGAAGCAAAAACAACATGATGTTTGTACACAGGTTTTATTAAATTTTCTTTCTTTAGCCATAGAGGCCAGTTCAATGTACTTCATGATACCAACCCACCATAAATATAATATTTAGCATTTTAGCATGATTAAAAGAGCCCAATGCATTATTAGGGCCTTGAAACTCGTTTTCCCAAATGCAATTTTAAAGTCATTTTCATACATGTTTGATTAACACTATCCTATTGTATATTGACCTTCATTGAGCAAAGATGAACAATCTGAGCACTGCCTGCGCCACTGGGGCAGCCATTATTTCAAGTTTTTGGAGTGCTTCCAGAGATATTGTCACTAGATCAAATCAGGTTTCGAGTTGCGAACATGTTAATCAGTTTCAATGCAATCTGTGACCTCACACATCGGAAATGACCGAGAACTACCTACCGGAAAACGTTAGTGGCTCGATCCTGTGGTAATTTATTAATTGCGGTGTATAATAGATAAAGGGGCCCATTTTTGGACTGTCTGTGCGTTCTTTTTAAATGCTCAAAGTATGAAATATTGACACAAATGTGCTAGTATATATTCGGCCGTCGGGCGATCCGACCCGCAGTCGGGCTGGAACCTCGGGTGATACGGAATACACCGTGTTGTATTCTATATTTACTACACCATACTAGCACATTTGTATCAATATTTCATACGTTACACGAACAAAAAGTGTTGCAACAGTAATGCTCCAACGTCCGAATCAGGTATTCGAACTTTCGATGGCGCCGCACTCGGCCCGCTAGAAACAGTTCCATTTATTCAAATGGAGCCCGTGTGATACAACTTAGAGCCCGTCTGATACGGAAGTTATGGCCCGGTCCAGAACACCCGTATCAAACATTTTCGCGTCAAAGGTATGACATAAATGTCGATATCGTACCGATTGTCTTATCCAGAATATTTCCAGTTTTAATGCCCTAATATTGCATTGGGTGCCTTTAACTAAAAAAACTTGATGCCAGAGATTCCACAATCTAAGAACATTTATCAACTTGTCATTCTTATTTACTTGCATGTAGTGCATTTGTCAGCTCAATTTAAATTTCAATCTAGATCTGTATAATAACATATACTTCTGAGGTTCCAGCCCATACAATATATATAATGACTGTAATACAGCTATCTGCAGTGGACATTACATTACATCCATATACACCTTTTGAAGTATTGTACAAACCAGCAGAGAGACATGAAGGATAATACAGGAGTGTGTACAGTTTGGCATGTAGGAACAGGTCATAATTTTTCTACCTCTCTTGTGCCACATCCCACTATTGTAGAAACAGCTGAGGCCACAAAAATCTTATTTTGGTTCTTAGTCAGATTTGTCTATTTCATTGTCTTCGACATTTTACAAAAAAGGACACATGTACCATTCTATCTGGGCACATGCTAATATTTTGGTGCCAAAAATTGAAGAAAGACCTTGTCTTCATTAGTTGTTCATGTTTTTAACCTTTAATTGTCATATTAACATTTTGCTCCATGGGGTCATAAATGTATTGAAGTTCCTGCACAGTGCAAAGTAAATATGGGGTTTAATATAATATGCCTCTTTTCCTTTTTATTTCGCCACACCTGCCCCAATTGTGTGGAAAAATCCAAGAAACAAGAAATCAAATTGCATGGTATAGAAATCAAAATACTATCAAACTAATAATTTGGCTGCAAATCTGTACATCGATTCTGACATGGCCAACTTACATGGTCTGACACCTACCGTTTACACAGAACCATGTACTATATAGTTAGTGCCTGTGCCTGTACACTGGGATACAAGTCCAGAAGGCAGAAGTATTCTTATTCCAGACAATAACAGGAATGTAAGAATGAAACGTTCATCTTCAATCCGACACATTGAGAAGTGCACTAGTTTCCGCACAGTCCTCGTCTGGCAGTGGTAGTGGTGAGTCGTTCTGAATATTGCGACTCAGTTTGGGCCTGTCATGGAACAATAAACAACATACCATTTTCTTGTCTGCAAATTATCTCACACACTTAATTTTTCGATGATCAAAAGAAAGTCCAACTTGCTTAAAATATTTCTACCAGCTACAGCCTGACTTTTAACTATTGTAGTTTCCAATCGAGATTCAACTACTGCAATCTGCTACTGATCTGCTACTGTCAGTTACTGGTAAGACTCCCTGATTCAACTACTGATTGGTGTCAAGTGGCCCGCTACTGCCAGTTACTGATTGATTCAACTACTGATCTGGTGTTGATCCACTACTGTCGGTCACTGATTCAACTACTGATCTAGTACTGATCCACTACTGCCGGTCACTGATTCAGCTACTGATCTAGTTCTCATCCACTCAGTTACTAATTCAACTACTGACCTGGTGCTCATGCACTGCTGTCAGTTACTGATTCAACTACTGATCTGGTGCTCATCCATTACAAAATGTACTGTTGATTACCAACTTACTACTGATGAGATACTGAAAATTTGCATATTTTGTGAAAAATCAGTACTTGTCACGACAGTAACATTTCAGCAGCAAAGCAAAGCACTATTCTATGGAAGCCCATGTGATACAAGTTGAAGAAGTTGAATCAACATGGTCTTACAACTCTCAAGTACAAATTCTCAAATTAAACACATTTTCCCAAAATATTTAAATTTGAGACAAGATGAGGACACACAAACCTGCAAATGGGTGTGATAAGTTTGGGGTTGACCATGTCGTCCTTCAGGGACAAGGCTTTTCTGGTCACATGACTAGCCAAGTAGCCAATCAGAACTGTGATCACCCAGGTGAATACACTGTACAGCATGAAAGAAATCTGGGGGTGGGGGGAACAAAAATCAAAAGCAGAAATTACATTTGGAAAAAGCAAAGTGTGGGTGTAACACCAAATCTCAAGTTAAAAAGCTGGAGAGAGTGTTATGTGTAACGTCTCCAGTCCTACAATGATGTACACAATGATATGCACACTGTAAAAATAAGACTTAATTTCCATGATTAATGACGAAATTGTGTTATTCCATTGTTTTTCATAACTGGACTTCAATAAATGTAACACATGTAATTCATGACAGGTGGAACATAAACAGATACCAAACATACAAATGAGGAACTGATTTTCATAACTAATACAAAAATGCTTATGCTTATGATAAATGATAGCAACTTTATACTTGTGACATGTGTTACCGGGGGTAGTTAGTTGAAGGTAAACATGATCATGCATAAATTATGAGGTCGCTAAAATCTAGTTTCAGATAAAACCTTAACAGCAATATCTAGACTTCAAAAAGTTCAATTTGTAAACTTACTCTGTAGAGCCAGAAGGCATTTTTGCTGACGTTTCCCTGGTCGTCTTTATTGAAGAAGGCTCCAATGGCCATCCACAGGGCAACAGACATCCCCCCTGTAAAACCTGTCAGGGCTCCCCTGCAATAAGGACAGATACAGTAGCAATGAGAAAGGCCGCCATTTGCTCGTGAGCAAATACAGCATATTTCACTCCATCTCCATCCCCATGCAAAAATGTACTGTTCCATATCAACCTTTTGTTGAAATTGACCAATCCCAATACATCACCAACTACATGGATGGATTTTCAAATGATGCAACAAAAAACAACATATTTCAATCCAGTCTATTGCCTATTATGCTTTGTGGCCTTTCTAGTCCCACAGATAAACTAGGGGAAACAGGAAAAGGCAGATAAGGAAGGGTGGTCATGTGAGTGAGTGTTTAGTGAGTGGGTGTGAGTGTGCATCTCCGAGTGAGTGGAGAGTGGTGACAGAGTATGTGTGAGTGGTATGTGAGTGTGAATGAGTGAGTGTGATTGTTGAGTGTTATATGAGTGTGTGGTGCATGAGTAGAGAGTGAATGAGTTATAAGTGATAGTGTGTGTGGTGAGTGAGTAGGTGTCAGTGAGAGAGTGTGCAGAGAGTGATGAGTGAGTGGTGAGTGAATGGTGAGTGCATGGTGAGTGAGTGACAGATTTTCCCCTGAATGACTTACCCTGTGTTTGCAGATGGAAAGAACACTCCCAGAGTGAAGATGCCGAGCATGGGTCCACCCAGGGCACCAAATATGGAGTTGGTTGCCTTAATGAGGGAGCCAATCTGCGATGCTACAAAGGCCAGTCCTATGGCCAGTCCTCCGTAGAACAGGGCTGGAGGCACACAACACAAAAATATCATCAGGATGTTTCAAATATTTTACCAAGTAAAGAAGAGTAGGTCAGAATTTTAGTTATCTTTCATCATCATCATCCGCTGGTGCTGGTTGCACGGATGAACATGACTCTCTCCCTCCATCCATCCCTATCCTCTGCCTTGGGCAGATCTTCCACTGAACATTGGGGCAATATTATTTCAAAGGGGTGCTGTAATACTATAATCAGGTCCAGGATTAGGTCCAGACCTGGACCTGAATTTTCTGTACCCTTATCCACCCCTAACCATGATCCATCCACAGTTTCTGAAGTTATGCTTGCTAAACTATGCAGAAACCATACATCTTGGTGTGTGAGAATGAAACCTAACAGCTTGTACTTACTGTACAAAGTTTGTGTTACACCTCAGGATCAAGGCAGTAAACAGGTAACCATGATGGGATACACAAGAGGAGTTGGATGACTCACACAGTCCCCTGGATATCCAGGTGTCCCTGGCCTCCTGTCCTGCAGTACTGCCTGCTGATGACATCAGTCTTCTCCGGTTCCTGATTGGTCGAATGATGTCCACAAGGGTCACGGTCGCTAGGGCATTGAACCCAGAAGCTGCAACACTAGTTTAAGGAAGATAGACAAAATACAGAACATTTCACTTGCTGATATTTCAAAATATATCATATCTGTGCATTGGAAATTCAGAATACCACATAAACATCTCATCTCAAGTCCCCTATATGTAGAGAGCTACTGTAGTGAGCAATAGAGCACTACAACCACCTCAGGGAGGTGTGTAACATAACCAAGCTTATCAGGTGGCAGGTAGGGGTGGGTACCAGTACGGTACGGTGTACCAGTACAAAACCGTTTTTTCTTACTGTGAGTGGACCGGTCCAGAAAAACCGGACCTAAAAAGATTCCGTGGACCGGATGTTGGATCTATTGGAAAATGAACAATTATATGATGAGACATTCTTATGTTTTGGGACTTAACTGTCGAGGAAAATACCAAGAGCAAAGTAGAGTCTATAGTCATTTCTACCAAGTTTTACAGTCAATCGTACAGAGACAGTAGTAGGATCTTAAAAAGCCAGTTGGAGTCGAATTCTTTTAAAGAGATTTCTTTGTAGCGAAATGGACCATTGGTTTGAGTATCGTCCATTCACAAGTTTTCAAATACTGAATCAGGTCCAGGTTCAGGTCCGGACCTGGACCTGATCCTCTGGACCTGAACCGGACCTGAATTTTCTGTACCGGTACCCACCCCTAGTGGCAGGGCATCTCAGGATCGGTTCATTTCTAATCATTATCTCCAAATTCAATCACACCTCAGACACTTTAAATGCTAAAGAACCCACCACACTCATAAAAAAGATTGGGGTCCTTCTTGGTGTGTGTAGATCAACACCTACATTCCATTTTAACACACCTGGGACAATAACTGTTGCATTTATAACACTTGAGTTAG
>NC_049991.1:1347717-1349760 GCF_000003815.2 Branchiostoma floridae | reverse complement strand
GCCTACTAGTACTATATAAGAAGGTCTTCAGGCCTAGGGACCTATCAAAAACCTGCTGACCCTAGCCTTTTTTTAGGCTGACGTTTGGCAAGGGGCATAAAATTTTTTGATCTGACATCTTTAGGTGGCAAAATTCAAATCAAGCTTCCTGAAAGACTGAGGGTGATCCGACCCGTCGGTCGGGCTGGGACCAACGGTGATAAGGAATACACCATGTTGTATTTTATCTATGTCATAGACACCTGAGAAAACACACATTTCAATGCGAAATGTGCCAGAAGTTGAGAAAATTTGGTGCCCTCAAACAAACATTGTTACAACAGCAATGTTCCAAGAGGTATCTGAACCTGGTCAGGTGATGTGTAGTTAGGTGTAGGTTGAGTCTTACTTGGTCAGGTGATGTGTAGTTAGGTGTAGGTTGAGTCTTACTTGGTCAGGTGATGTGTAGTTAGGTTAGGGGTGAGTCTTACTTGGCCAGGTGATGTGTAGTTAGGTGTAGAGTAGGTCTTACCTGGTCAGGTGATGTGTAGTTAGATGTAGAGTAGGTCTTACCTGGTCAGGTGATGTGTAGTTAGATGTAGAGTAGGTCTTACCTGGTCAGGTGATGTGTAGTTAGGTGTAGAGTAGGTCTTACCTGGTCAGGTGATGTGTAGTTAGGTGTAGAGTATGTCTTACCTGGTCAGGTGATGTGTAGTTAGGTGTAAGGTGAGTCTTACCTGGTCAGGTGATGTGTAGTTAGGTGTAGGGTGAGTCTGTTGTCCCTTGGCACCAGTGGCTAATGTGAAAAGTGAAAAAATAAATTCTAAACCTTTAAATCAGCCCAGGTTTACTATAGATTTGAAAATGCATCCAACCTAAAGTTGATTTGCAATGATCAGATTCTGCCCTTGATAACCCCCAATCACAGCCTCAATATTCATCCAAAATCCCCTGCACACTTCAGCCTCGTTTTCATGCATACCAGGTAGACATATTATTTATTAGATAGAATTGTCATGTAGATCTTTGTGTTGAGATGGATGAGGATGTCACAGTTATCTGGCGCTCTAGCCAACAATAATCTCCCCATGATGTGGTGAAATGTTCCAGTGAGGGACAGAAAGTTTCTGACCTCGGCGTCTTAAGATGTATACTTATCGAAGACAGAGTTCAGAACACTTGTGTTTCTCCACATTTCTGGGGGTAGTTCCAATATTGCATTTTGCAAGTCATGGCATCAGATTCCGAACCAGCTGCTGTGTTAAATATGAAAGAGTTGAAATATAAATCTTACATTTTCTCAATGCAAGACCAGTGTTAAGCTAAGGGCACAATCCGCCGTACGTGCAATCTGTCTGTACGTTTTTTTTGGAAGCCACATACGCCATGTATTTCTGAAAACGTTCAGGCTCTACAGGGCAGGTGCGTCGCCTTAACTGGCACGTACGGGGAGCGAATCCACAGCCCGATGGCACACAAAGCTTTGCCTGCACGTTCTACGGCATGTCTGCCTGCTCCAAAATCCGTCAGATTCCCCATGAGTTCGTACTGAGGCGGTACTTACCACTTAGGGATCCCAAAAGATTGCCCATGTTTTGGCACGTAGACAGCACGTATTTGCACGTACGGCGGGTTGTGCTCTTAGCTTAAGAAATGTGCACTTTCCTACCATTGTAGAAAGCAAACAGCACCATCCCAGAGAAGGCCACCAGTGTCACCATGATGATGTTACCTGGAAGGTTGATCCAAACTGACCTGTAAGGGGAGGGGGGCAGACACCACATCAGTCTAAATAATACACCACTAAATCACTACTCACTTCTAAAGAAGCAGATGAACAAAATGGTCATTGCTGCATCACAGTACTCTGTTAATGGATTTATTACCAAGTAGGTTATGTTTTTGGGACCGGCGGTGCGTGTGTCTGTGTGTCCATCCCCATCAACTAAGTTGAAATGAAAAATCACTGTAGCACTCAAGAACTGAGAAATTTTTTGATCATGCGGCCTCCTTTCTAGACACCAAATCTATCTTAGAGAAGGATGGCAGCCTTTCAATTCAAAT
>NC_049991.1:1337600-1342977 GCF_000003815.2 Branchiostoma floridae | reverse complement strand
CATGGACCAGTATCTGGACTTTGACTCTCACCACCCATTGGAACACAAACTGGCAGTGATAAAAACTCTTTTCTGACAACATCATAACTTCAGACAAACCCCAAACAGACAAACATTATGACACCTCAGAGGGCCTTGGCCAAGTGTGGCGACCAAAAATGGACCTTCGACAAAGCTCTCAATTCTTATGACCAGTCCAAGAGAACCCTCAAGTGCAGACCACCAACAGAAACAGGGTCAACATTACCATATTCTGTAAGTCTAACCTTGTCTTGACTTGGTTTTCTACTGAACAATCTTAGAATTGCCATTATCTCATTAATATGTGTTTGGTTTAAAAAGTTAACTGGTAAATGCTGCTGTTCGCCCAATCACTGAGACGAAAGACAATGGATGCTGTCTGAAATGTCTGTTTCCAAAACCATATCCAGTTGCTTTAGTTACTATTATTTGGCATATTTTATTACCTGAATGTCTAACCTTCATTGATGTACTATTTTCTTTTCCTAGCAACTGGTGCCACAAAAAAGATGACCCACCCACTATGTGTGTATATAGCTCATGCAAACCATGAAAAGATATATTGCAGGAGACTGTTAAGTGTTTAAACCTACCTCCTTGCTTCCTGGAGTGACTTTGCAGTAAGGAATCGCTGAACTGATGTCTGACTTACAGCCCACATCGGCAATGTTGTAAAAGCCCCCCCTATCACCAGGGACCAGAAGGACAGCCGGGTGGTAGGATCTCCATCAAAACTGCAGTTCAACAAGACAATAATTTTCATTGGGCCACAATGACCGCAAAACTAATGGGGTGGGAACACAAAGCTGGTATAATCACAAATCAAACCAAAGAACACTGTGTATCAAAAGAAACAACAAGTCTTTACTTGTAGGAGGAAATAAGGACACCAAGGTCAGAAAACTAAAGAGACATCTAGGTCAATGCGCTTTGTGTTTGTCCTGTGCAATACATTGTGCGAGAAACACCCCTGTGTGGGATTCCCCATCTGGGTTATTTTCTAGCACTTTCCTTTAAGTGCAATCTTCTTGTAAAAGCAACAGTGCAATACACTTTTTTACACATTTTTTTGTAACGTTGTGAAATACTAGTACTACGTGTATCAAAAAGTACACATTAAGTTTTACCTTGCGCCCTCCAGAGTTTTTACTATTCTGATGAGTTAGTGACTCTGACATGTTAAAAACTGTTTTTCCAGTTAGATGTACTAGCTGTACTGTTCTACCAGTTCATTCTCCATGATATTTATAAGTTGCAGCAGGCAATTCACAAGTTTGTAGAGACAATGACAGTGGGATTTATGCAAAATAACCTGGGGAAAACATCATAAAGTTGAATTTTACCAGTTCAGGGTCTGTTCAAAATTGTTGGAGAAGGGGTGCATACTTTTTTAGTTTTTCCATTTTCCATTTCAGTCCCACAGATCTGTCTGAAACTTCCCCAAATCAGGGGTGCGTATCTTAATTGGTATTCAAGAAAGTATGTTAAGTACTCCAACAAGTTGAAGAGGCACTTTCATGGGATTTCAATAAAGGAAACAACCAACTCACTCCAAAAAGTTGAGGTGGGAGTGATTGGCGTTGATTTCCCACACACGCCCCATGCCTCCTGCTCTCACCGTTCCCATGACAACAATGGTTACCAGGGAAACAAACAGTACACAAAAGTTGAAGACGTCAGTGTAGATCACAGCCTTCATCCCTCCCTGTCAATCACAATAATCATTAAAATATCATTAAAATCATTTTGTAAATCTTTGATTTCACAGATTGTATGAAACCAAAATACACAACTTTTTGATTATATTCAACAATCATAGTATTATGAATTCAACTTACACATATACATACAATTTGTGACAAAATATTGACCTTCTCCTGTTATCACACATTAGACCATAAAAACATAATTCTTCAGACTCCAGGTTTTTGTCTCAAACAAAGGTGATTTAATCATAAATGTTGCCTTCTACCAGCTTTGCAACAATTCAGAGACATCGTAAAAAATCAAAAGTCCAAACATATTGATAACATTGTCTCCTCTATGGGAAGAGAATCTGTTCCTTTCATTTTCTTCAACAATATTCTGTTAACTATGTATGTTGCTAAGATAAACTTAAGAAAATGCATTCTCTGCTGTTAGTAAATGTCATACCATTTAATGTACATAGTAATAGCCTGGGTTAACTGAATCTCACTTTGGGACAGTCTGAATTTCTTTTTGGAATATTTTTGGGACAGTAGGTGAAAAGGGTAACTTTGAGACCTGATGTTTATTTAGAAATCATACATACCAAAGATGTGTATATTGTACACACTATGCCTGCAATCAGAACTGTTTTCCACACAGCAAACTTGGTGACTGGAAATAAAGGAGAAGATGAAATTGTAGCTATCTGAGACTCAGCTGCTTACTACATGGATCACATTTCCTGCACCTAGAGTACTAGTGTGGCAGGTCTGAACACAACCAAATTAATAGCTATTGAAATTGATGCAAATTGCATAGATTTGTGAACAAGGCCTTAGTACTTAGACAGGGCTCGAAATACCACCTGCATATGCAGGTATAAGCAGTATAAAAGAAAAAATAGCATTGATTACTAGATTACTAGTACTAAAGAATTTTACTATGATCCATACTTCCTAAATTCTGAGTGGTGCAGGTAAAATTTGTCTGGTGCAGGTAATTTTAAATGTTACCTGCACCAGAGCAGTTCGGCCACACCAATTTAATTTCTTGGTTCACGGATTTTTTCATAAAAAATATGGAGCGAGAGGGCAAAATAAAAATAAAAATTGTAAAATGGTTGGGGTAAAGGTAACGGCTAATCCAAAACACAAAGAAAAAAGTTTTCAGCTTGAAAAAAGTACAAAAACACTATTATTGTACAGTAACAGCACCTGTACCCACACTTTAAGGAGCTTATAATATAAAGGCCAATTTGCTACACCAGAAAGTTGCTGAATGGCTTCATTAATGGTGAAAATTTGCTGAGTGGTAATTTTATTTTTTTTCCAAAAAATAGGAGCGAGCGAATCCGTGAACCAAGAAATTAAATTGGTGTGGCCTTATGCAGAAAAAAGTATTTCGAGCCCTGTTAGAGAATGCATGCTGAGAGTATGGGTGCAAAAAAAGGGACACTTTGCCTTCAACTAGAAAACATATAAAAACTGACCTGTTTCCAAGGCCAGCGCAGGTGCGTACAGGATGACAGCGATGTAGAAGGTGTTCTGCAGGATGAAGAGACAGGCAGCGACCACCCGGAGGGACATGGAGAACCTCTGCTCAAGGTACTGGGAAGTATATACATATATCGCAGGTAACTTATCGTAATAACATGCAACTACAGTACTGTGAATGCAGAAATGTTTGCCATGTTTTTATGTTTTTCAAATGTTTGACTGGGGGGAGGGCCATCGAATAAAAAGTGGCCTTAGGCCAGGGGTCATAGTTTACCCCTTAGTGTGCCCCTCAAATGCAGGCAACGAAGTTTCAGATGGTCGAAATTTCCAATTTTTCTCTGGACATCCCTTGGGATGACTTGCGCCTTTGGTGCCCACGAGACTTGTCAGCATCAAAAATCTTTTTCTCTGACAGAAATGTCAGTAAATTTAGCACAGTCTGCCAGCAAATTTTGTCCCTCAAAATGCTGAAAATCGTGTTTCAGAGGGTCCAGATTTTTACATTTCCTAGGACCTACCTTGAAATGAGGTCACTCTGGAAAGTAACCGTATCTACAGTTACTGTATGTACATTTATGTCATACCTGGGCCGCGATAACATTTGATGCAGGTGGTCCGGACCCTGTGATAAAAAGTCGTACCACACAGGCTTCGAAGTTTTATCACACGGTCTTCCATCAAATATTTTGAAAATACTTTGTGCACACCGGTGCTGCGCAGTCAAAAAATCGAATACCTGATTTGATCGTTGGAACATTGCTGTTATAACAATGTTTATTCATGGGCACCACATTTTCTCAACTTCTGGCGCATTTCTCCTTGAAACATGTGTTTTCTCAGGTGGGTATGACAGGAAAATACAACACAGCATATTCCGCATCACCTTCGGTCCCAGCGAGTCGGATCACCCTATGGCCTTCGGGCGTTGGGCAATCCTTCCCGCGGTCGGGCTTGTACCTCGGGTGATACGGAATACACCGTGTTGTATTTTATATGTAATAAATAATATATATATATATATATATATATATATATATATATATATATATATCTACAAACCTCATAAGCACTTGTGAGCCCCAGGCCATGGAACACTGGGATGTAACTGAAGCTACAGTAGTACAGTTACTGTATGTACATGTATCTACAAACCTCATAAGCACTTGTGAGTCCCAGGCCATGGAACACTGGGATGAAGAAGATGGCAGTGACGGGAATGGTGATGAAGTAACACCAGATCACCATCCAGTACTGAACACCGTACACGAAGATCTCTGAGGGCACGCCGAGGATGGTCACGGCAGACAGGAACGATGCCAGAACTGAGATGGCCACGGGTAGACTGAACATGCTGCGGTCAGCCATCAGGTACCTAGGGTGGACAACATGTAAAGAAGAATGCATTATGTTTCTCGTGTCTAGAATACCAGACTAGTAAGTCACTCTCACTCTCAGAGGGACTGGCGAGCTGGCTTCACCTGGCAAACTACAATTCTGTGGACTGAACTACAATTCTGTGGACTGAACTACAATTCTGTGGACTGAACTACAATTCTGTGGACTGAACTACAATTCTGTGGACTGAACTACAATTCTGTGGACTGAACTACAATTCTGTGGACTGAATTGTTACTTCTTGACTGCTATTTGAATTTTTCATGTCTTCTAAGGCAACAGCTGTTTCAGGAAGAAGAATCCTGCTTGTGTGACAATAATTTCTTCCAAGCCATCATCCAATACTAATGCTGTGGTGCATTTTTTGTAAAACATAATACTAGGTGTTGCGGGAAAATTACGAATTTATATTGCCTGTAATTTGCTTCATATCAAGTCTTAGTTAAAGACTTGTTAGAGGTGACAGCATTTGGTACATTTCAGAGACCGAATCAGTTATCTGTGTAATATTAATTATGTAGCCAACTTTGCAACAACTTGCAGCTCTAATCAAGAACATAATGTGCCCCTATGAACATGCAGAAAACTGAAACTTCAGAACAAGGTTCTTAAAAATGCACTTCAAAGGTAAATCATACTTGGCAGTTGTCCTCTGACCTCCCCCTGCAAAAGCGTGGTACAGTCCAGTGGCTGCAGTGACGGCCAACATCCCACCAAAGATGACATAGTCCACAGCCCCAAAGTTGTGAAACTCCTCTTTTGTAAAAGCCATCCTC
>NC_049991.1:1322398-1337500 GCF_000003815.2 Branchiostoma floridae | reverse complement strand
CTTCCTTTCTGCTGGCCCACCTAATTCTGCAGTAGTAATCAAAGACAAGGCAGTGGTTTGTGGGTGCAACAGAAAGGTAATGGGACAAATGATCAGGTCAAAATCTTCCCCACCAACATCTGCTTGGAGAGCAACAGACTGACATGCATTCAAGTTTGCTAAAACAACATGAAGTCATGTACAATATCAACCATAAAGACAACAAATAGATATATAAATATAGTGTCCATAGGAAAGCAGAACAAACATATAATGCCAGTTCACCTTTATCTGTGGGGTAAACCTATAATTCTTTATAAAAACAGGGTGTTTGAGGAAATCAAGTCATGGACAGTAGTTTCAAAATACTGCAGTTTGAAAACATATTGACTTGATATCTCTCAATACCCTGCTCTTATAAATGATGGATATAGGTTACCCCGCAGATAAAGGTAACCTAGCATTAACACATTTTCAGCTCAGATTCACAAAGACAATCTGTCTTCCTCCTGCCACTGACAAACTTGAGTATTGATATTTTGCATTTGGAGAAAAGAATGTGGCATTCATGAGTAAGTGACTGAATCATTATCAATAATCATTTTCTCAGTACAAAAGATGTCAAGGATATGTTCCATTACATTAACATATTATATCTGACATTGATCCAGATTTCTGCAGTATTTCTCTATAACTCCATACAGAATTCCTCTATAATATCATCAAGGAGATCTGATCAAGGACACTGTATAGTAAGAACTGTACTATAGCTACTGGATCAGTCCAATAAAGTTAGTGATATTCTTATAGAGCGTTCACTCTTTCCAGGGTTGTGTGTGAAGATATAACATTTTCTGTACAGCATATTTTGACATTAACCACATATAAATGACTTCTACACCACAGCCAGGAATGGCTAACTTAGCTATCATTTCACTGAAACTATACATCATATCATAGCATTGTTTTCAGGCGTCTTGGATTTTGATCAATTATTCAATACCTTAGAATTTAAATGTAGTCATAACATCACTTACTATGATAGGTTTACAGTTGATCAGGCAAAACATCATCTATTACTATCACAGAGAAAATCATGACAATAACTAATAAATAAAATAAATAAATAATGATAAAAGATTTGATCTGGTCTTAAGTATCCTTCTATCAATTGTAAAAAAAAAAGACTTTAAAACTCACATCCTAAACATCATGATGGTTCATAATTACTCTTTGTTGCACCCTTCTCCCAGTGGTTTAGTCTTATCACAAATCCTTTAAACACTATCTGATGACTCCTGCCAAACATGCTAATGAATACAGGTCCTACTCCTCCCACCCAAAGAAAAATGGATAAAACCAATCTGAAGTGTTGTATACAATATATGAATGAGCCACAAATCAATCACATAGCAGAAAGATAACAGCAGCAGCAAGTTCCTGCTTATTTCTTCATCTCGAGCCTGTAGACCAGTGGAGATGATCTCAGCTTTAACCAGCAGGATTTGACTTCCAGTTCCTGAAACACAATCGAGATCACTGTTTTAGAAACCCTCTCTTACTCTTCATTCCTGTGCCCGATGTGCCGGCGAACATGTGCCTCGGCACATGTTTGCCGGCACATGATCAGCCGGCACATGATCCTTTGACTGTGGCAAAGTCATCATCACAGAGCAACAAGTCTTCATCAATGGTACACTAAAAATCATCAAATTGTAGAGCCTGAATCTCTATAAACAGGGTATGATACCCCACAAAACATGTGAAGAATTATCTTTCAATCAACAGATTTCAAGTTCTACATGTTCCCATCAACAACAAGACAAATGTCCTAAATCTCTGCTACTCTACGTTTTTAAATGAATTAAAAATTTTTTTCAGATTATGTACTGTTTACTGCTACTTAACTTTGAGCATTTTAAGTTCAAACCAGCTGCTATGTCACTTTGGCATCACAGGCATATTACTATACTTGATTACCTGGTGGTAGGAATCAACGACTAGAAGTATGATTTGTCAATTTTTCTTTATTAAATCATACCTCTAATGGTTGTTTCAACAGTAACCAGGAACTTTTGTACTTAAATTTCAGTGGTGACATGAGTGCCAGGTGCAATTTCATGTACTGGACACCACTTTTCAGTAGTTTATCTTTCAAATGGTAAAATATGCTCTAAACATCATTATACATAAAATACACACACTGGGAGGGTAAACTGTCTAATGTTGGTGTTCCTTCTCAGGGACCCTAAAATGTCTTTCACCTTTTGAGACGATGCACAGGACACTTCTTACAGCTCAACAGGTCAGGGTGTAGGGCTGTTGAAGATGGTCCCAAATTTTACCTCAGAGGTCCTGAAACACAGTGAAAGAAAAAGTTTATGGCACCAGTGACTGATAGAAATCATACCTGTCAGTAATACAACACAGTTTTAGTGTATGTTGTGTCCTCATAGGAAAGGCAAAGTCTACACAATGTGTAATCAGATTGTTCAGTGTTTTAATCATCGGACCTGTCTAATATAATATATCAGAGTTACTATCAACACCAGTTCTACACTCACTCTGAAACAGTCCTTCAAACTTGAAAGTTTTCTCAAAATTGTCCAAGCAGAGGTACTGTATCACCTGGGGCGATTGGTGAGGATGACCTGTCTACCTTCCATACTCTTCACAGAGGAATAAGCAGATTCAGTGACCCTGATATAACGTTAGACTCTTCTACAATATTCCAACTGCACAACTTCAACCTCAGACATAGTCACAATCCACATGCATGGCAGGGTCAGTCAAACATCACCGGATTGCTCTTTAGATTCTTTCACAAAAACCGATTTGGAAATGAAGGACTTCAAAAATTGTTTTAATGTCTATCTTGCCTTCAAATTCTTCTCCAAGCAGATGTATGATGTCACCTGGGGCAATGTTACCTTTGATGATATTCAGACTGGTGAAGACTCACAGCTTATCCATCAATCATATCCTTAAACAACAGAGAAATTAATTTTAGTGATATGCTAATGCAGAGTCTTCTACAACACAACTACAATACTGTACGATCCTCAGGCATAGTCACATAGTCCACAAGGCTAGGGTGGTTCAGACTTGTTTTATAATCACTGGACCATGTGTACACATTCTTTCACAAAAACTAAAACCTCCAAGTTTTAAACACTTGCCTGATATTCTTCTCATAAAGTCCAAGCAGATGTGTGGTGTCCTCTCAGGATTGTCCCCTGCAGACAGTACAGGTGAGGACAGGTGATGACAGTCAGGATGTTTAGATATCCTCCAGGTGCTGAAACACAGCATGGTAAGTGTTATGGGGTTCATTCTCAGTAGATCTAGATGTACAAAACATACATCATAAAGTTTTCTGGCTTATGCTGTTCACACAGAAATAATCACATACAGGCACTGCACACACCAAAATGATATAAAACTTCCTCACAAAACAATCCTCTCAAAAATGGCCAAACCTACACAAATGTCAGAGAGATCCATACAGAACTTTTGGCTCACATGTTGTTCAAACACACACAGAGATACACAGACACCCCAAAACATAACCTTCTTGGCAAAGGTACTGAACAACTACTGGGTAACAGAAATAGCAGAATGTGTCCTCATAACAAAGGCAGTAGTCCACAGACAAAGTGTACTGTTCAGACTTGTGTTTCAATCATCGGACTAAAAGGTTTCATTACAAAACTTCTACATTGATAAAAATAATATCTACAAACTTGCCTTGTCATCTTCAAGCAGATGTGCACATTGCCCCCAGTATATCCAGACCTCAGTAAACAGGGTCTTACACTCTGAAGACAAGGACAGACAGATGTCCATCAAGACTGTCCAGTCTGTCCATGGTCCACATCCATCCTTAAACACAGAGGAATAATCTGCTTTAGTGACCCTGATATAGATTCTAGATCTTCCACAATAATTCGACTGCACTGTCACAGTCCACAAAGCAGGATCAGACATATCACTGGATTGCTCTGTTCTTTCACAGAAACTGTCTAGAAGTGTGTTCATACTAAAACACAAAAAGACGCATGCATGTCTAAACATAGCCTTCTTGGCAAAGGTTCTTAACAACAGACTCTAAAGTACAATGTAGCTGAAAGTGTCCTCATAAGAAAGCCATACGAAATAGTCCACACAGTGCGTTCTCAGTGAGACTTGTGTTTCAATCATTGGACCAAAAAGTTTCATTAAAAAAACTTCCACATTCATTAAAAAAGCCCCACAAACTTGCCTTAAAATTCTTGTCTCCAAGCAGATGTATGTTGCCTCTGTGTGTTCCTCCTGCCATGCCAGTGCTCACAGTCTGTCCCTCCACAGACACACAGATGTTCTGGAGCAGCTCATCCACCTTCCGTTGTCCTTAAACACAGAGGAATAAGCAGCTTTAGTGGACCCTTAAAAAGACATTTCTACAATTATACTACGACGGTAACTGCACAACTTGAATCCTCAGACGATGGCAAAAAGTCCACACTGAGACTTTTCAGACTTGTCTTATAATCACTGGATTCTCCTTTAACAAAAACTGAATCATGTGGAAACTTTCACATTGATTAAAATAGACCTACAAACTTGCCTCAAAATTCTTGTCTCCAAGCAGATGTATGTTGCCCTCTGTGTGTTCCTCCTGCCATGCCAGTGCTCACAGCCTGTCCCTCAACAGACACACAGATGTACCAGGGCAGCTCATCCACCTTCCATTGTCTTTAAACACAGAGGAATAATCAGCTTTAGTGGACCCTTATATAGACATTTCTACAATACTACGATGTAGTAACTGCACAACTTTAATCCTCAGACGATGGCAAAAAGTCCACATGTCGTTTTTTCAGATTTGTTAAATCACTGGATTCTTCTTTATATTCTTTTACAAAAACTGATGAAGTGGAAACTTAAGACTTTTGTTTCAAATCACTTGCCCTGGAATTCTTCTCATTTCCCAGCCCAGCAGAGTCGTTGGGAACAGTGCCCTCCATAATGTCCTGCAGTTCAACCTGTAAACCTGAGGTCTGTTTTTCTGCAGCAGGGTTCTAGCCTGTGTCCGTCCTTCCGCCCTTTGACAGAATTTAACCGCTGCGAATGGACTAAAATTTTGCTCATTTCGTCCTCTAACAAAAATCTGCCTGTAAGGATATTAATTGAACCAAGCTGCAGTGTCTACCAGCAAAATTTGCCTCTCAAAATAAAAGATTAGCATTTCAGAGGGTCTATAGATTTTAAAACCCCTCTAGGATCATTTTGCCTTCAACAGGATTTCCATTCAAAATCCCCGGAAGGGACAAAAAATTTAGACTGGCTAGAACACTGCTCTGCAGACTAGACAATAGAAATGCTCTGGGGTGGGTCTGTGGACTTTTGGTTGAAGAAGGTCCTGAAACACAATAGTAACAGTTACATGTTATATGGCATCCCAATTAGTAGCTATAGAATGATAATAATACTCACTTGAATTTGCAGACATTGTGTCCCCACAGAGAAACTTGGATATGTGTTCAGAGCTGTGTATCAGTCATTGCACAAGAAGCTTTCATTCATACCAGTCTGCAAACACTGGCACTAAAACAGTTAATCCATTAAACCCGCCTTAGAAAGCCAGTACAACACACAGCAGATACATGGTGTTATCCAGCCAGTAAACAGCAGAGCCAGGGAGAAGAGATGTACTGGGTCAGAGTTCTGAAGTCTTAGAGATGATTCAATCTCTACCTGGGACCCCTATCCTGTTCAAGAACACTGCACATTTTCTGTTTAAGCTTAAAGTTGCACATCTTGTATCCTCATATGGTTGCAAAGCCAAAAGTCCGCACAGTCATATTCATGATCGGACTAAGGTCTTTCAATCATTGGATCACAAGTGTGAAGTGTGAAATTACAATAAGAGTCCACAGGACAAAAATTTTAATGTTTTCTGCATAAGCCGAGGTGCTTGATACCCTGTTTTCCAAGAATCAGAATTATATAGCTTTTCGATTTTTTTAAAATTACAACCGAGTACAAGTTCATTCTAACACGGTGACTGAGAAGTACACAGGCAACCAAGGGAAGTTGAATTTAAGCCCCTACAATGTGGTTTAATTTTCATTCTTGAACCATTTGTTCCCTGCTCACTAAAATGATGCACAAATACTGCTTAGATAGAAAAGTCAATGTACCACCTAAAAAACATCAAAAACAAGCCAAAGTCTAACCTATGCTCTGCCTGCAAAGTAACTTATTGTCCCTGTGAGTGAGAGCTAATGTAAAACACAGGCTATCTTTAGATAACAACAGCTATTCTATCGTATCACACTAGTTTCAAAATGAGGGTATCAGTCTGTATTCTGCAGTACCTATAGAACCAGTGCTGTGGCGCCCCAAGTCTGCAAGTTCCATCAGGAGTTGAAAACTACCAACATGCCAAAATTCAAACAATCCATCAAAAAGACCTTCAGTTACAGGTGCAAACACAGATATAGGAGTGACTCTCCTTACGGCAGGTAAATATCAAGTACAACACAGAGTAAAATATACATATGTTGGGATCGTTACTATTGAACAACATTGCGACTTTTATGTATACAGTTGCACGTCTTGTGTCCTCATATGGTTGCAAACGTCCACACATAATTCATGGTCAGACTTTAAGTCTTTCAATCATTGGATCACAAGTGTGCAACTACAGAGAAACATATATCCAGCAAAATTCTGACTCTGAGTGTGATGAGAAAAATCACTCTTATGTTTGATGATTCTGCTTTAATCTCTCAACTCCAACAGGTACATTTTGTCAGGGTACTGACGATATAGATAGTCTCATAGACTTTTTTTAGCTGAAGGGCCAGTTGGAAGTATCTACTGTGTCTAAGGCTTTGTATTAGAAGACGGAGTCCAACCCTCTCCTTCCACGGCCTGCCACCTTCCTAACCAAAGTAACCCTCTTAACAACTAAATAAAGTGACAAAAGTCACGTGAAGTCTTACAAGGAAACAAACACTTGACATCTCGATCTCATGTCCATTGGCCTAGCCACTCTATAAACTAGCTCCCAGACTCTCATCATCATCACCATCCAGGCGTGCTGGTTGACTCCTATCTCTATTAATATCAAACATATACATACGTGTATAACTTGACCTCATGCTTTACCCAACCTGAAGTTGGTGCCAGTGCGTAAAGCACAAGGAAGGCTCCCATCATGCAGTGCTGTACAGGATCACATGACGTCATGCTCTTCTAGATCTCTCAGTCTGTCAGCTGACAATGCACTCCTGTGGTCCTATTATCATACTATAGGTCCTGAAACAGAGTGAAATGTAAGGCTGTAGGGCTGAAAAAATTGTTGTTTCCTGTTTCGTCCTGAAAAAATATAGTCAATAGGTAGGGATTATCTTCTTTTAAACTTTGTCCAAAACTCTTAGACTATTGATACAATACAATTTACAAAGGAAAAATTAATAGTTAACAAAAATGCAGGGCACTTTTATTTTCAATGATAAACTTTCATTTTGTACAATCTGTCATTAGACAGGCCAAGCAATTTCTTACTTAAATAGCAGGCTAAATAAAAATTCTGCCTTAGAAACTATGAGTGTGACTCTACTGCCCCACTCCCAAAAAAGTTAGGTCAGCAGGTTTTTCTAGGGTACACTGTAGGTTGGGAAATAGGAAACAACATTTCCCCTATACCTAGGCACCCTTGCAGTTTTCTACCAAAACTATACTTTTATCTAAATTTCTGCAGCTCCAATTCATAATTTGTTTCCTCACTATCTGCCACCAAAGTATCAAGACCATGGCATGTTCCAAACAAAAGATACAAAACTGGAAGTTGTGCTGCAGTACCAAGGCCACCACCAGGGGCCCAAATCAAACTTTTTGGAGTTGTTTATATGCTAGTTTGCAGCTCATCCACAATAAGGTACCTCTGAAACAAAGTGGAAAATAAGGATTAAGGGGGATGCTTTCGTAATATCCATCTCAACAATACTTCACACTTTACTGAAGTTAAATCCTCATAGCCATAGTCAAGTCCACATGACAGGGTCGGACAGGTTTAAAATCATTGGATGACAAGTGCAGATGCTAAACACTGAAGTTAAAGCCAAAGTCAAGTCCAAACATATGGAAACAGGCATGTTTGAAATCACTGCATGACAAATGATATCTACGCTTTATTCTAACACTTAACACTATAGTGAAGTTTATACGACCACACAATAAAATCAGACATTTAAAATCCAGGAAGGACAAGTGATACTACTCTACAAACTTAAGTATCTAAAGTTTATAACTTGCCTTAAAGTACGCTGACATCCATGCGGATGTGTGGTGAACTTTCTGAGCGTGTCAGCCAGATTGATCAACCTGTAAACATACAAACATAAATGTCACACTCACCAATACACTCACACAAGGCTACACAAATATACACACACACACATACACACTCACCAATACTCACACACACACACAAACTCACACACATACACACTCACATAGACACACACACACACACACACACACACACACACACACACACACACACATTTACACCAATCCATACACATACATTGTTCATGTATAGAGCTGTGTCCCTAACCAATTTCAGGTACAGGTACATGGGTTTAGGCCCAGGTCCGGACCTGCACCTGTACCTAAAAAAATTTAACCAAGTATATGTAAGTTTAACATGTAGCTAACTGTCTTTTCTAGTGTTAAATTGTCATCTTTATATGGGGAATTGTATATTTTAATCTCAAAACAAGTTTTCTTGAGTTTCAACTGCAAGATCATCATGATTGTCCTTGTTGATTCACGATTTACTTATCCAGTAACAATGTCTTAAAAAGTGGTGAAAATAAGCGATTTAGTTTGTTTAGGTACAGGTACAGATGTTTAGGTCAGGACCTGTACCTAAACATTCTTTTAGGTACAGTACAGGTACGGGTATTTAAGTACACAGCCATATATACAAATGTATAATCATGCACCTACCCACTCATAGATACACATGCACACAAACACAGACACACACACACGCCCGCTCACCAATACCAAACACACACACCCTCACCCATACTCACAGTTAACTAACATCCTCTGTACTAGAGGTTCCTTCCCTTCAGCTGACTACACTTCACTTTGATCAACTTTATCAAATTTGTTTGTAATGATGCAGATGACAGAAAAAAATTATTTCCAGGACCTTTCTGTCAGTTGAGAGTTGCAGAAATGTTTGCGGTAGATTTATGCTCATGGTTTTTGCGGTGGCCACTTCACAGCGAATTTAAAACCACCCCAAACATTTTTTTATGGCATTAAGAGACTACAGTGTATGGTACTACCATGAAGGGTTCGATGAAAGAGCTGGGCTGTCTACCTGGGCTGTCTACCTGGGCTGTCTACCTGGCCTGGCTATCACGTCAGGCTACTCAGATCCCCCCATTCATAGCCCCATCATATGGCACTCAGCTGATTGACAGGCATAGTAATTGCTAATCTCCAACCTGCCAGTGACCTGAGGCTGGCCTGTCCATGTGCACCACTGGCTGGGCCCTTCGGGAATGTGTCTGGGAGGCATTCCTTGCAGGAACACAAGTACCAGCACTGTGTGTGTGTGTGTGTGTGTGTGCGCGTGCGTGTGTGTATGTGTGAAATTTGTTTCTTTATTGAATATCTATCTTCTAGGACAGAAAATCTCAGCTCGTAAGGTCATAGTTTACAATATCAGTTGTATATTTCACCCGATATGCATGGTACTGTAATTTAGGGTTGCAATCTCAGGATCCACTGTTTCTTTTGCTTGTTCAAAAGAGGAAGGGGAATTCACTGGCGGATCCAGAAATTTGTTAAGGGGGGGGCGCGTACCTTGACGCGGCCGAAGGCCGCGGCCGCGCAGCGCAAGCTGCGCGGGGGGAGAGCACGAGAGGGGGGTTCCCCCCCTCTCGTTGGGGGGGTATGGGGGGCCTCCCCCAGAAAATTTTTAAGAAATAGAGGCTCTCTGGTGCATTTTAGAGCCATCTCTGAGCAAATTTGAGAAACAAACTAACACTGACTTTTTGTCATGTCTGTGGCTGTCTAGTCAAGTTAGGGAATTTTTTTTAGCAACTACCACTGCGGACAAACCTAACGAAGGCTAGTTCTTCCTTCTTAATATTAATAAATGACGCCACGCTACACAAAAAATATCGCAAAATTATTTGTACCTGGCTGCCGATTTGCCTTTCTCCGCGAAGCGGCTCGCGCTCCTATAAAATCGCATAGAAATCTCGTGGGGTTTGAGCGGCTTGCCGGAGACTATTTTGAAAGTGTCTTACGCATTTGAAATTGCATATATTTCGGACTCTTTTTACTTCTGTGGGGCCAATTGATGACGGTTAATCGGGGGAAAATGGCAACAAAAACGTCAGCACGATCATCACGGCGTCACTGTTCAAAACTGTAGGTGAGTGGGGAGGGAGGTGCCGGCGCACGACGCCGATTTTCCCAAGGCGGGGTCGACCGGTCGCTTCTCTCTAGCCGATGACGGACGATAGAAGTCATCAGTTTATCAAAAATATATAATTAACTTCCGCTGATTTTCTGGAGATCTTACAAAATTTCCACGCTCTTTCTATATCTTTAAGCGCCGATTTTGGCATACAGCGACCCACCAGTTTCGTGGGGAAAAATTGATGCGGTCGCGCTCCGTCCCCGGGCCTTTACCGTAAGTTTACGGGACTCGGAAGACCCACTAGTAATTGCAAACTGCAAGTTTCTCTAAATGATTACCAGAAAATCTCCTTTCAAATAAGCGAATTAGTTT
Source organism: Branchiostoma floridae (assembly GCF_000003815.2). Lineage (NCBI taxonomy): Eukaryota > Metazoa > Chordata > Leptocardii > Amphioxiformes > Branchiostomatidae > Branchiostoma > Branchiostoma floridae. Next base: position 1,326,708 of record NC_049991.1, on the reverse strand, counting down.
GATAACGTTTTCAATATTCTTGGCGTATTAAACTTCCGAAGACCTCTAGTAGCCTGGGTTTATCTTGCCAATTTTTTTTTTTTTTGCTAGCTGAAGGGGGAGGCGCGCGCCTGGCGCGCCTCCCCCTGGATCCGCGCGTGGAATTTCCCCGGTACAATGAACCTGTAGATACGGAAGTATCCATACACATACGTGTATTATCTGTCTTCACTGTCCTGACCAGTGGAACATTCTTTGAGCTAAACTGGTAAACTGGACCAATATAACTTTCACTTTCCTTGCCAATTCATTCCTCTGTACCAAGTAGTAGAATACAGCAGTTCTGTTAAGTGCTACATCATTTTCTTCATTAAAGCATTCATCCCAATTAAAATACTCACCCCAACTGCCTTTACTCCCTGCAAAATCTTTTCTCCCTGTTGCTCCATATTTTTTTCTTAAATAATTTGAAAATCAAGAAATCAAATTGATGCGGCCTATAACAATATGATCATGTTGTCAATACTTTTTTATTGAAAATTAACCTGATAACATCAGTTCTGGAGTTCCTAAAGAATGTCATCCATAGAATCAGATCAACATTTCATCCATAGAATCAAATCAACATGTCCTTAGTGGCTTAGAAATGTTTACTGCATGTACTGTAAATGCATTTAAGTTTGCGGGGATTTGATTTCATAGTAGCGGGAAAAGGGACTTTTCACGGTGGTTTTAAGTTTGCCATAGCACCATGCACTGTTGTCTCTTACTGCCCTCTTACTGCATGTACTGTAAATGCATTTAAGTTTGCGGGGATTTAATTTCATAGTAGCGGGAAAAGGGACTTTTCACGGTGGTTTTAAGTTTGCCATAGCACCATGCACTGTTGTCTCTTACTGCCCTCTTACTGCATGTACTGTAAATGCATTTAAGTTTGTGGGGATTTGATTTCTCTGTGGCAGAAAAAGGACATTTCACTGTGGTTTTAAGTTCGCCATAGCACCATGCACTGTTGTCTCTTACTGCCAATGAAAAATTTTCGCAGTGGTTGTAAGTTCGCGGTGAAGCATCCACAGCGAAATCCGCGAACATCAAACCACCGCGAAAGTTTCTACATTTACAGTACATGTACCATCAAAACAAACTGTCCACTACAAAACTCTAACTTCTACTTTCCTGTATCATCTTCCTGTAAGACTTTGTTTACATACATAAGAAAAGATATAAAAAGTTCGTGTCCTAACATAATTTTATTCGTGAAGTATGGGGCTGTCTGTATATTGAGAGTATTTTCTTCAACTGTGGAGGAATATGAGCCGCCATTTTTCGCCAGAAAAATTCTCAAACTCAAAGGGAAAAAAATTATCTAGCGGATCCGCCCCTCATCCCGTTTGGCTAAGGACAAAGGTCTACTCCCGCCCTACTGAAAATTATACATGTCATTTCGTGATCTTTACATTTGATTTTACTACATCAACGACAATAGAATTGGACAAAATAACGCGACAACAGGAACAACAACAACAGGACCGCGCCCGAGCTCGAACACAGCCACATGTGGCCCGCGATTAAACCCATAAACGAGGCCTTCACGTTTGGCTACAGACTGTGCGATAGGAAAATTACATTGATTACATGATTACTAACAGGTGAACCTTACCTGTGCTGTCTTCTGTAATCAGATTATCCAAAATCACCAACCAGCAGCCTGACATGTCCACAATCTCCCCTTGTCACTTCTCCACACAACTTTCACTTCGTCCAGCCGCACGAATTTTCCCATGGTCCTTAGCGCCGCCTGCAACTTGTCAGGAAACTTATCTCCAAGCAGACGTCTGGTGGCACGGCTTGTGTTGTAACCGGTATTTTATGTTGTGCCGTTTGTTTTGTTAGTTTGCGTGCTAATCATACGCAAAGCGCACATAGAAAAATGCCAACACAAGAGAAGCGACAAAATAGAAGACAAGAAGATCGAACACAGCATAACAAGGTCCAAGGTACTCTCCAAGCAGAGGTTGAGTCGCGTAGATATAGTACTAGTCGGAAAAATTAATATGTAAAAGGAGCACCGGTGTAATTTTCCGACTACTACTATATCTATGCGACTCAACCTCTGCTTGGAGAGTAGGTCCAATGTACTCTCCAAGCAGAGGTTAGGCTCCGGCTGTTTTTGTAACGTTTTTTTTTAGTCTTTTTTATCGGGCTTTCTATATTTTTATCTTATCTTGCTGTGTCAAAACCTAACTGGCGTACTTCAAGAAAAATGACAAACTAGAAAGCCCGATAGAAATGACTAAAAAACGCTAAAAAAAAGGCCGGAGCCTAACCTCTGCTTGGAGAGTAGGTCCAATGAGCTTTCAAGGCAGGGCGATCTAGCCTGGTATTCAGCCGTAATATAGTTCCCGAGTCTTTTCTGTCTTCTCCACAATTACAATTTGTGGAGAGGAGAGAAGAGACTCGCGAACTATATTACGGCTGGATACCAGGCTAAGGGCGATCGAATTCTTCGGAAATAAATATGGTAAAAAAAAATACGTGATACACTATCCTCACATTTTTATTAACTTATGTGAAGCGTGTACATCGAAACGCTAAACCACAACACACAACTAACTACAGACGACTTCATAAAAACTAATTTGTGCTGCTTGTTGGTTCCGGTCTTGAGATACAGTTAACTGTATTGAGCCGGCCCGTGGGAAAGACGTACACTGCGAGACTTGGAGGAGCCGTGTACCGTCACTCCCACAGTGGCGGTCACGCTTCGGGTACGTCTGCAGTCTCATGTGTCAGAGAAACGAAACGAGGGGCGGGGCAACAGATACACAAGACTCTATACCCTATAAAGCATACTCTCCAAGCAGAGGTTTAGTCGCGGAGATATAGTAATAGTCGGAAAAATTACAAGAGTAGCGTCCGACTACTACTACGTATATCTCTGCGACTCAACCTGTTCTTGGAGTGTATCTAAGCAGAGGTTAGGCTCCGGCTGTTTGTTTGTTTTTACGTTTTTTTAGTCGTTTTTATCGGGCTTTCTATTTTGTATTCTATTACTAAGTTAGGTTTTGCAAATGAAAAATACAATACAAAGTAGAAAGCCCCGGAATGAAAACGACCAAAAATGTTTTAAAAACAGCCGAAGCTTATTAACCTCTGCTTGGAGAGTACACACGATTCATCTAAGCAGATGTCAGGATCCGGCTAATGAATATTGGCACGTCATGACACGTTTTCCTTGTGACTGAAAAGTTAAAGAACTGACTTGCCGCAAAACCTGCTTCCCATAACCGTACAGTACAATGTATCACCGCGAACTCTACTAATATTTTCTCCTAGGTCCCTATCAGATAAATAAATCTACAGATTCAACCAGTGATAGCACGGTAGTTAGCGCTTTGGCCAATGACAGAGTGACAAGTCCGTCAAATACATGTACATCTGCATATTCATGTTTTTATTTTGCTGGCGGGCATGGCGGGACCATACATTATATACATACATACATGGGTTCCGTCTACTGGTTCAGGAGTGCCTACTCTTCCAGCAGAAGTTAAGTTGGGAGAATTGTGTCGTTTTTATCACATACTAGTGCCCCGTTTTCCCGTTCGTGGGGAGTGTGGAAAGAAAACGGGACATAAGATAACAAGGTCACAATCTTCCCCACCAACCTCTCACCTCTGCTTTGAGAGTAAGACTGACACCGCCCAGTATGGTCATCTTTTCCCTCAGGAGAGCTGGACTATTCTACTATAGCTACAGGGGACATCGGTCTTTTCTAAAGCCTGTTGAAATATAAATGATTTCAGTCTACAAGTTACTTTGTAAGTGCTTTTATAGCTTCAATTTTATTTTCATCATTTTATCCCCTGTTTTAGTCAATATTATCTTTCCAAGAGGACATAGGAAAATAAGTTTTCACCCCTTTCAAGTACTGTTGGGGGGAAGGCGACACACAACTTCGTCGGTTAGCAAAGGATCATGGGAAATCTGGGTATTTTGGCGCCAACAACACCGGGCACATTTTCCAGGAAATTCTGTCATGAGTCGATCTTTTCCTCGTGTGTCAGGAGTTCTCGCCTCATTGGTCAAAGGTAACCAACTCACCTGTTCTCCGCACGTGTTGTTTAGATCACAGTTGTTGTTTTTGTTCTCGGAGGTTGTGCGTTGTGTGATGTGGGGCCGGGGGTTTTGAGATGACAAATTCTGTGCGTGAAAAATATGGACGGACGATTCTTGATCAGATTTGATTATTTGAAGGGGATTAAATGATTTGTTTGTAACCCCCAGTTGTTATCCATAGTCCACTACGTTAGAATTCTATTATCTATCAA